>NC_088236.1:15003993-15073137 GCF_036934945.1 Oncorhynchus masou masou | reverse complement strand
CATTAAAACTAATTTTTCAAACACTCCACAAATTTCTTGTTAACAAACTATAGTTTTGGCAAGTCGGTTAGGACATCTACGTTGTGCACGACACAAGTCATTTTTCCAACAATTGTTTACAGACACAGTGTGCGCTGACCAAGGTTGCCAGATGCACGGTGTTTCCTCCGACACATTGGTGCAGCTGGCTTCCGGGTTGAAGGGCGCTGTGTTAAGAAGCAGTGCGGCTAGGTTGGGTTGTGTATCGGAGGACGCATGACTTTCGACCTTCATCTCTCCCGAGCCCGTACGGGAGTTGTAGCGATGAGACAAGATAGTAGCTACTAAATAATTGGATACCACGAAATTGGGGAGAAAAGGTAAAAAAAAATATTTAAAAAATGCCATGGCTTTAGAAGCTTCTGATTGGCTAATTGACATCATTTGAGTCAATTGGAGGTGTACCTGGGAATGTATTTCAAGGCCTACCTTCATACTCAGTGCCTCTTTGCTTGACATCATGGGGAAATCAAAACAAGTCAGCCAAAACCTCAGAAAAACATTATAGACCTCCACAAGTCTGGTTCATCCATGGGAGCAATTTCCAAACACCTGAAGGTACCATGTTCATCTGTACAAACAATAATACGCAAGGATAAACACCATGGAACCCCGCAGCCGTCATACCGCTCAGGAAGGAGATGAGTTCTGTTTCCTAGAGATGAACGTACTTTGGTGCAAAAAAATGCAAATCAATCCCAGAACAGCAGCAAATGACCTTGTGAAGATGCTGGAGGAAACAAGTACAAAAATATCTATATCCACAGTAAAACGAGTCCTATATCAGCAAGGAAGAAGCCACTGCTCCAAAACAGACATAAAAAGCCAGACTACAGTTTGCAACTGCATATGGGGACGAAGATCATACTTTTTGGAGAAATGTCCTCTGGTCTGATGAAAAAAATGAACATCATAATGTTTGGAGGAAAAAGGGGGGGTCTTGCAAGCCGAAGAACACCATCCCATCCGTGAAGCACTCATGTTGTGGGGGTGCTTTGCTGCAGGAGGGACTGGTGCACTTCACAAAATAGATTGCTTCATGAGAAAGGAAAATTATATGGATATTTTAAAGCAACATCTCAAGACATCAGTGAGGAAGTTACAGCTTGGTCGCAAATGGGTCTTCCAAATGGACAATGACCCCAAGCATGCTTCCAAAGTTGTGGTAAAATGCAGTGGTGGGCCGTCAGGGTCAGCAAGGCCTTCTCTGCTGGCCTAAACATCATCAGAATATAATTTTTTTTTAAATATATTTTCCCACAAATATGTATTAAATTATTCCCCAGAGTAAGAGTTACACTCTTCATTTCATAGCGTTCCTCTTGGTTGCACTGCTTCCAGCCCCAGGTTGAGATTTGGAGGGCTGGTCTTTATGTTAGATATTTTATCCAATCATATTCAGCCATCATGTGTTGCCAGGGGTCTAAAATCTGCCCTCAGGCCTTCAGAATCAACAGTGCGGGCGCTTGTAGCTTAAAGTGAATGAAAATTAAAATTTAGTGTCAACCAATCAGCTTTAGAGTTGGCTATTGTACGCCTGCTGGCTGGCTCCAGTGTTACACAGGAGCCAGCTAGCAGGCGTAGTGCCTGCACGTCTTTTGATTGGATTACCAACTAAGAAACTAGGAAACTGAAATTGATCAACGATTGATCAACAAATTAATTTGCGTACTACTAAACTGTTTTTTCAACCCACAGTGGCGGAAGGAGAAGATATCGATTTGGTTGAGGATATAATTATAATGCCATTCTCAAGACAAACTTTTCAAGAAAAGTTAGACATTGTCAGGAGAGGTAGATGCCGACGCTACAAAGCCGACGCTACAAAGACAGGCTCCGAGAAGCACTGCAAACTGTACTGCTGGGAATGCCTATTATTTGCAAGTGATCGATTTGGTGTTTGGAGCCACACTGGCTTTGCAAACCTGAGTTGTCTAACCAAGGCAGCAACGAGGCACCAAAGTACGGCTGGGCACTTACAAACAATGGTGCTTTTGAAAACTTTTGGGGACACCCGAGTGGATCTACAGATCAACGAACAAGCACGCAGGGCAACGAAGCTGCACAATGAAAAGGTATTGTACTCTTCCCCTGCAATTCTCTGAATAAAAATGTAAATTTCAAGGTGACGCAACGCCTGGTTATACTGCGTTTCTGTCCATGGCATCATAATGATGGTAATTCGGGTGGGACTGTGTAGGATTTCACTGAAGGCCCAGGCCCCAGAACCACGGCATGCTACTGGTAAAATGGCATAAAAACAACAAAGTCAAGGTATTGGAGTGGCCATCACAAAGCCCTGATCTCAATCCTATAGAAAATTTGTGGGCAGAACTGAAAAAGTGTGTGCAAGCAAGGAGGCTTACAAACCTGACTCAGTTACACCAGCTCTGTCAGGAGGAATGGGCCAAAATTCACCCAACTTACTGTGGGAAGCTTGTGGAAGGGTACCCAAGTTAAACAATTTAAAGGCAATGCTACCAAATACTAATTGAGTGTTTGTAAACTTCTGACCCACTGGGAATGTGATGAAAGAAATAAAAGCTGAAATAAATAATTCTCTCTACCATTATTCTGACATTTCACATTCTTAAAATAAAGTGGTGATCCTAACTGACCTAAAACAGGGAATTTTTAATGGGATTAAATGTCAGGAATTGTGAAAAACTGCGTTTAAATGTATTTAGGTAAGGTATATGTAAACTTACAGCTTCAACTGTACCATCATAAGACACCACTTTCCAACAATGCAGTTTGTCATATTTCTGCCCTGCTAGAGCTGCCCCGGTCAACTGTAAGTGCTCTTATTGTGAAGTGGAAACGTCTAGGACCAACAACAGCTCAGAAGTGAAGTTGTAGGTCACACAAAATTAAAGTGAAGCGCGTATCTCATAAATATCATCTGTCCTCAGTTGCAACACTCACTATCAAGTTTCAAACTGCCTCTGAAAGCAACATCAGCACAATAACTGTTTGTCAGGAGCTTCATGAAATGGGTTTCCATGGCCGAGCAGCCACACACAAGACTAAGATCACTATGCGCAATGCCAAGCATGGGTTGGAGTGGTATAAAACTTGCCACCATTGGACAGGAGCAATGGAAACGCGTTCTCTGGAGTGATTAATCACGCTTCGCCATCTGGCAGTCCGACAGATGAATCTGGGTTTGTCGGATGCCTGGAGAACGCTACCTGCCCCAATGCATATTGCCAACTGTAAAGTTTGGAGGAGGTATAATTTGGGGCTGTTTTTCATGGTTCGGGCTAGGCCGCTTAGTTCCAGTGTAGGCAAATCTTAATGCTATAGCATACAATGACATTCTAGACGATTCTGTGTTTCCAACTTTGTATCAACAGTTTGGGAAGGCACTTTTCTGTTTCAGCATGGCAAGTCCCCCATGCACAAAGCGAGGTTCATACAGAAATGGTTTGTCGATGTCAGTGTGGAAGAACTTGACTGGCCTGCACAGAGCCCTGACCTCAACACAATCAAACACCTTTGGGATGAATTGTAACGCCGACTGTGAGCCAGGCCTAATCATCCAACATCAGTTCCCAACCTCACTAATGCGCTTGTGGCTGAATGGAAAAAGGTCCCCGTAGCAATGTTCCAACATCTAGTGGAAAGCCTTCCCAGAAAAGTGGAGGCTGTTATAGCAGCAAAGGGCGGACCAGGTCCGTATTAATGCCCATGATTTTGGAATGAGATGTTCGACGAGCAAGTGTTGACATACTTCTGGTCATGTAGTGTAGATAATGTGTGAAAAGTCTATATCAGCATTTAACTTCCGGCAACTCAGACACTGCACTGCATGCTCAGCAGAAAGGATGTACTTAATGTACTGAAGCCCTTCTATAAACAACTTTATTGATCCGTATAGCCTCAGACAGACACACTGGGATTTGGTCTCATAGAATCACTAGAATGGGAATCCCTATTCAAGTCAATGATACCATAATGAGTGGATTGGATTGGCAGCCATTTTGAATGTACTCACCAGCATCACTGTTCTCCAGGGACTGGTCCTCCTCTGACACCTTGAGGAAGACCTCCTCCAGAGTGGTGTCCATCACCCCAAAGCTGGTCAGAGCCAGGAGGTCCAGACTCTGCTCTAACGCCTGGGAATAGGGAATATGGGCTGTGGTTAAAAGTAGTGCACTATAAAGGGAATAGGGTGTCATGTGGAACCCTGTCTTTCTGTGTCAGAGTGGGTACCTGCCTGTTTGTCTCTCTCTATTTGACTTTGTGCCTTCATCTCTAGGTCTGTGTTTGTGTCTGTGTCGAAGTGTCTACCTGAAAGAGCCTCTCGAAGCAGCCCTTCTTGACAGCCTCCGAAGGCAGCACATAGGATAGCTCAGTGTTGGAGTCAGACACCAGCAGACAGGACCCCACGAACTGACGGATGAACTTGGTGACCCGGGCCTCCGAGCAGGGAGACAGGGAGGAGGGGGACAGGGAGGAGGAGGGAGACAGGGAGGAGGAGGAGCAGGGAGACAGGAAGAATGGAGGCTGTGTGACCTGGTCTGGAGGCACAAACACACAGCATTATGGATGGAAGGAGGATAAGGAGAATAAAACACACAGCATTATGGATGTAAATGTAATGTAAATGGATGGAGGGAGGACAAGGAGAATAAAACACACAGCATTATGGATGGAGGGAGGACAAGGAGAATAAAACACACAGCATTATGGATGGAGGGAGGACAAGGAGAATAAAACACACAGCATTATGGATGGAGGGAGGACAAGGAGAATAAAACACACAGCATTATGGATGGAGGGAGGACAAGGAGAATAAAACACACAGCATTATGGATGGAGGGAGGACAAGGAGAATAAAACACACAGCATTATGGATGGAGGGAGGACAAGGAGAATAAAACACACAGCATTATGGATGGAGGGAGGACAATGATAATAAAACACAGCATTATGGATGGAGGGAGGACAAGGAGAATAAAACACACAGCATTATGGATGGAGGGAGGACAAGGAAAATAAGGAGGCAGCAGGAAAAGTAGAGGGCAGAGACTTTAGAGGCAAAATATGAACAAGCAATAGGGGAGAGTGGGGTAAGTTTAGCCGACAGGGTAAGTTGAACCACCCTTGTTTCTAGGAAACCATACACACACCAAAAAATGTTTAGGATGAGGTCATCATTTCATGGAGTCTATGATGGAAGACACCACTTAGAAAAAGTGGTAAGTAAAGTTAGGTCCAAAAAATGGATTTTCACTAAGTAAAAATAAGTTATTGTGTTGGAGGTTTCATGATGCTTGTATCTAAACCGAAGTAGATCATTTTTAAATTATTCTATACATAAGTTTGGTCTCAATAAGCTCCAATATGAGGTCCTAAACATAGCATGAAAGTGCATCGTTGTAGCTCTGTGGGCTAATACAGTCAAAATGTTTGCATTAGAGTAAATTGAGCCATTGGCCATGGGGCATGCGGATTTGCGTTTATCGTCGAAGGAATGAGCGTTACACCAAGGCCTGTACTCTAGAGCGGCATCGATTTGGATGTGGACGGTCCGTCATGGTCTGGGGGCGGTGTGTCACAGCATCATCGGACTGAGCTTGTTGTCATTGCAGGCAATCTCAACGCTGTGCATTACAGGGAAGACATCCTCCTCCCTCATGTGGTACCCTTCCTGCAGGCTCATCCTGACATGACCCTCCAGCATGACAATGCCACCAGCCATACTGCTCGTTCTGTGTGTGATTTCCTGCAAGACAGGAATGTCAGTGTTCTGCCATGGTCAGCGAAGAGCTCGGATCTCAATCCCATTGAGCAAGTCTCGGACCTGTTGGATCGGAGGGTGAGGATTCCCGGACATTCCCCCCAGCGCAGTTTCTTTTTTTGCTGAGTTTATATTTCCCTTGGCGGAGTGATGCCGAATGTTTAAAAAAAGTTACCCCACACTCCCCTAAATGTAAAAAGACTTGGATAGCGAAAGTGAATACGTCTGGTGAGAAAATACGACACACACACACACACACACACACACACACACACACACACACACACACACACACACACACACACACACACACACACACACACACACACACACACACACACGAGGAAAGAAAGACCCACCGCCGCTCTCACTCTGTTTCTTGACCAGGGTGAGTTTGTAGCCGTCTCCGTAGGTGCTCTTGAGAAAGAGTGGGGAGCCGCAGCACTTGAGTTTCCCATGGGAGATGATGGCTATGCGGTCTCCTAACAGGTCAGCCTCATCCATGTGGTGGGTGGACAGCAGGATGGTGCGGCCTTGGAACATAGTTTTAAAAAATTACTTTCAATATACATCAAAATGTGTCAATGCATCATTTTGTGAGTGTTAGTGTGAGAAGATTTGACAGGACCTTATGGTAGTAGTGCACTCTATAGGGAACAGGGTGACACTAGGTCAAAAGTAGAGCACTGTATAGGGGACAGGGTTACACTCAGTCTAAAGTAGAGCACTGTATAGGGGACAGGGTGACACTAGGTCAAAAGTAGAGCACTGTATAGGGGACAGGGTTACACTCAGTCTAAAGTAGAGCACTGTATAGGGGACAGGGTGACACTAGGTCAAAAGTAGAGCACTGTATAGGGGACAGGGTTACACTCGGTCAAAAGTAGTGCACTCTATAGGGAACAGGGTGACACTAGGTCAAAAGTTAAGCACTGAGGCCTTCTGGGTGGCGCAATGGTCTAGGGCACTGCATCGCAGCGCTAGCTGTGCCAGCAGAGACTCTGGGTTCATCTCTCCCGAGCCTGAGTTGTAGCGATGAGACAAGATAGTATTTACTAACAATATACCACAAAATTGGGGAGAAAAATAAAAAGTAGAGCACTGTATAGGGGACAGGGTTTCACTAGGTCAAAAGTAGAGCACTGTAGTGTGTGAGGTTGACCCTTGTCTCACCCTGTTGTGAGTGCTAGTGTCTGTTGTGAGTGCTAGTGTCTGTTGTGAGTACTAGTGTGTGAGGGTTAGGGTTAATGTGTCAGGTTGACCCATGTCTCACCCTGTTGTGAGTGCTAGTGTGTGAGGGTTAGGGTTAATGTGTGAGGTTGACCCATGTCTCACCCTGTTGTGAGTGCTAGTGTGTGAGGGTTAGGGTTAATGTGTGAAGTTGACCCATGTCTCACCCTGTTTGTACTTGAGGATGAGGTCCCAGATGGCTCTGCGTGCGTAAGGGTCAACACCCGCCGTGGGCTCATCCAGGATGACTGCCCGGGAGCCGCCCACAAACGCTATGGCTACGGACAGTTTCCGTTTCATTCCTCCAGACAGAGTCTGGACCAGGCTGTGCCGTTTATTATTCAGCTCCAGATCCTCGATCATCCTGACAACACACACATAGCACCTTGTAATTTACATTCTTTTGAGATATGGATAGGTATGATTAGTTATCACTGCTGGCTCCTGTAATTCATAGGTGAAATTACCATGGGGGATGGCAGGGTGGGAGGGCACCCTGGAGGTCAGTGGCTCCCCAGATAGCACATGAATATGTCATAAGCAATGCCAACATTTGTCAAATTTGCAAGAAATTTGCTTTAAAACTGCAACATTTTCTCTCATCCTCATGGCAAAATGTGAAGAATAGCATGAGATGACCTATGAAAAAGCACATTGTTCTTACTTCCCCATGGCAAATGTCTCTCAGTCTCATGACAAAATGTGTAGAATAGCATTATAAAACTGAATATTTTCTCTCTGCCCCATGGCAAAATGTGTTGAAATGCAGGAAGTTAGCTGAAGGTAGGTGCTACGGGGCCCCAAATACATCTCCCCTGCTCAGCTGCACCGTCTATTCAAACCCCTCCCCCACTAATGTATGTCAGGAGTGGTACGAGGGGGGGTTGGCACAAGACCCCAATGAAATATGATTGGCCACCTTTGGTGCCTCCCCATGCTTATCAGGTCAAATAGCTGTCAATCATTCTATTTTTTTCCCGCTTGCTGGAATATTTTTGGGGAGCGCTGCTCCATCGAGTTTAACGATTTACCCTGGCAGGGTAAAACAAACACACCAAAACAGTATTACATCATCTGTGCTTCTGTCATTAGAAGAAAGACTTTCAGAATGACCGAGTGGAAGCTGACAGAATACGGTCGGGAGACAGACTCAGGAGTTGGGATCAACATTCAATGACACACGCATCTGTCTTTGTTCATGGTATGTTCACACTCAATTCTTATAGAAAAAAAAGTGGACTGGGCACAAGGTAGGCGAACTCCAATTATAAAACAACTCTTCATCTTTTGTGTCTTGTTAATATTTGCCTTGAAATAATGACATGATGAATTATTCTTCAACTTATATGTCAAAATACCCCTCCATATACCCCTCAAAATAACCATCAAGAGGCATAATAGAATGTAGAATTGTAGAATTGCAGGAAATGCTTTTTAAAATGTCTCCAAAAATTACGGGGGAGGACCCCTGGGGCCCCGTCTGCTGTTCATCCCCCCCAAATTCTACACCACCATTTTGACCTTGCTGTAATTATATATACCATTTCTACCCTTCAATATGAAGATGTGAGCTTTTATCCTAGCTTTTATCCAATGCCATGTTGATAATTTAACACCTTAGGGTCTTTAATTTGGTTAAACCATAAAAATGGGATGTGACATACTTGTCCATCTCCTTGCGGATGTCCTCCTCGGCCATGCCTTTGAGTTTGGAGTAGAACCACAGGTGCTCCTCCACACTGAGCTTGTCAAAGAGCACGTTGTGCTGGGGACACATGCCCAGGTTCTGCCTGATACGCTCCATGTCAGTACGGATGTCATGGCCGTAGATGGTGGCTGAGCCAGAGGTGGGCGGGAACAGACCTGTCAGAATAGACCTGGGGACAGTAGCAGAAAACTAATGGTAGTTATTGATAGGGTTCATTCTAGAGGGAAGAAATGGACACAGAAAACAAATGTTACAATGCATTTGAAGGCCATTTTGTGGACATTATGGGGATGTTATGTGAATGTTATGGGAAGATTATGGGAAAGTTATGGCCAACATTATGTATGGCCTGTTTATAATTCATCATTGCATGAAAATCTTTTTAAAATAGTGGTTGAAGAAAACCCCTTGAAACACAGTCTTACCAACACATACAACACAAACCTCTCTGTCCCCTGTGAATCCACACGTAAACACAACAACAGAAATGACTGGGACCCTCTAACACACGTGGGCACATTCCCATTCATCTCTCTCACATGGTGGTTGTCTTGCCGGCTCCGTTGTGGCCCAGGAAGGAGACCACCTGGTTCTCATGAAGGTTGAGGCTCAGCTTGTTGAGAGCCAGTTTATTGCCCGTCTTGTACACCTTGGTCAGCTTGTCTATACACACCACCAGGGGCAGGTGGCTGGGCTCCTCTTCCATACCACGCATCTCCTCTGGAGGGAGATAGAAAGAGAGAGATAATACGGCATTTGAAATGTGTCTATTCATTTGAAACTGTACTGTTTACTGTTAACTTTTGATTGATTATTTAACATTTGATTATTATCTATTTCACTTGTTTTGGAAATGTTAAAATATGTTTCCCATACCAATAAAGGCCTTGAATAGAGAGAGAGAGAGAGAAGAGAGAGAGAGAGAGAGAGAGAGAGAGAGAGTGAGAGAGAGAGAGAGAGAGAGAGAGAGAGAGAGTGAGAGTGAGAGAGAGAGTGAGAGAGAGAGAGAGAGAGAGAGAGAGAGGGAGAGAGAGAGAGAGAGAGAGAGAGAGAGAGAGAGAGAGAGATACAGGCATGTCACAGAACAATGGCAGAACCTGAACCTATTTGAGATTCACACGTGTAAACTGATAATTTTTTGTGGTTCCATGCAGTAAACCACTGACAGAGGTGACAACAGATTAAGACAGATATACTCTTGTTCCTAAAAGTTCAATAGAAACATCCGGTAGGGCTTACCACATCGCCGGTTGTCAGAGGTCAGGCTGCAGCTTGGCTTACCAGATCGCCGGTGTTCCATGGCACACGCCTGGTCCTCTTCCATGACACTCAGCCTGGCTGCTCCTCCCCAAGGCCACTCCCACGTCTCCACACGCCCACTGCCCAGCCAATAGGACTTCTGCAGGGGGAAGTACCACGGCCGTGGCAGCCCATACATCCCTGGAGGACAGAGACCACAGCAGACCACTTCTTTGACCAGGACCCATAAGGAATAGAGCTCGCCTGCTTGCAATACTTAACTCTGCCATGGCTCGTGGGCCAAAGCCTATGGGAAAATGAATGGGTTTTTTTTGTAGAGTTTTGGGATAAACACTGAAAATAAGGTCTGTGGCAAACACAGGCTTAGGAGATCTTATACAATTTATTCTATGAGATAGCTGATAAAGATAAACGTCACTTTCTGTTAATTTTGAAGCATTTATGTTCAAAACATAAATGGGCTCCCAAGTGGTGCAGCGGTCTAAGGTACTGCATCTCAGTGCTAGAGGCGTCACTACAGACCCTGGTTCCATTCCAGGCTGTATCACAACCGGCCGTGATTGGGAGTCCCATAGGGCAGCGCACAATAAGCCTGTGTTGTCCAGGTTTGGCCGGTGTAGGCCGTCATTGTAAATAAGAATTTGTTCTCAACTGACTTGAAATAAAATAAAAAAATAAGCATGTAAAACACAAAGGCTTCATAATTCATAAAGGTCAAGTTAACTGACTTTCTCATAGAACAAAGTGTATAAATCTTAGCCTGTGTTAATCTCAGACCTTGTTTTTATCCCAAAACCCAATTTTTTTCCCCAATAATTTCCTTAATAGGAATGGCTGAACGAACCAGAGTTAACTCATTTTTGGTTTTAAGCCTGTCGCATGCTTCCCGGTCAAAACAGTTCACGCAAATATTATGAAAAACATTTGTGACTTTTTTGTTAATTTTGGTGTTCGGAGGGTTGTATCAGCTGTTCACACACATAAGATGTTTTCTTGAGGCAAGTCGAATTTCAGTAGCTGAAGTCTAAGCCCCTTTGTCTGTGGTCAACAGTAGGGGTGGGAACTAAGGACGGTAGTTGCTGTCATTCAACAGCCAGGTAGCAGCTACTGTCTGCACTACACTACTAGTTTTCATGCACATTTTTTCACTTGAGAAATACTGCACTAAACATCTTAGCTAGACGTAAAATTGTGCGACTAAGAACTGCAAAAATAGCCAAATAAAATAAATATTTCTCTGATTTATATTAGATTGATTCAGACTATTTTGAGGAAGTGTTATGGCTATGTTGTTACTATGGTGGCTCAAGTGGGACAAACAACAGTGCCTACAAAAAGACGCCATTACTATTGTTCTCTATAGGATTCCATTTGGGATTCAGACCAATTACTACCATAAGCATAAGTGACAAAACAGGGACATAAAAGGTGAATCATTTAAGTGAGCAGCCAAAGACTTGGTTGTTTACCTGGATGCACAGCTTCTATGTACCAGGTGAGTACTCCATACACACTGGCATCGATGATGAGCATCATCATGGACAGACCAAGGTTAAAGTCATCGCCCTCTACAGGCGACTGGTTGATGGTGCGCCACTGGATACCAACTCCTGACACCTCATACAGGGCAAAGTACTTAGAGCCCAGGCCAAACGCTGTGGTCGACATCAGAGACTGGAGAGAGAGGAGAGAATGAGAATAAAGACAACAGACAACGTGTTAAGAGCTATTGACATGTGTGAAGATCTTTCCGGAACTCACTGATTCAGACTGGTGAGAGAATATCATTGAATTGATCAATTCACGACTCTTGAAGCTTTGTTTGAATCCTTCTTATCTTTTACTCATACATGTTGATACGACTATACACACCTGGAAGCAGGTCATCTGACACAGTGACAGAGAAAAATAACTCAATCGAGCCATGAGTCCGGAGGGCCGTTTCTCTCTAAACATGGGCACCCGTATGTGACTAACAAAAAATGAATAAAGTATGAGAGCTTCCGACAAGAGAACAGAGGCCAAGACTTACAGCAATGCACTTTTCAAAGGCGGTGATCTTGTCATGGGCCACCTCCTCCCTGATGGCCACGTACATGTAGGGGACGTAGCTTAGGAAGTAGATTATCCCGCCACAGGCAGACGCCAGCTTGGCCTTAGAGTAGATCACTGACACCAGGAAACTGACATAGACGGGACACAGACAGACCAACCAGAGTAAAATACTATCAGCATGTTGAGTGTGTCCCAAATGGCACCCTATTCCCTATATAATTACCAGAGCCCAAGGGACCATGGTCAAAAGTAGTGCACTATAAAGGGAATAGGGTGCCATTTGTAAGACAACCTAACCATATTCAGATCATACACGTTTCCCTGGAATGTCTAGCAAAGGAGCTGAGTCACTGTCTGTTTGATACATTAAGGACATGGCATTTCGAAGTAACACGTTCCTCACAAAATAGAAGTCGAAGGTTGACAAGTGAAACTGAGTGCTACCGCTTTTATCAAATCAGCCGCTAAATATCAGGGTGACTCATGATTCATTAGATCTCTAACATCATCAATGTGTGCGCAGTCACTGCTGCTCTGATGTCACAGAGAGAAAGAGAGATGAGAGAATCAACTAGATGTTGGAACATTGCTGCAGGGACTTGCATCCATTCAGCACAAGAGCATTAGTGAGGTCGGGCACTGATGTTGGGCGATTAGGCATGACTCGCAGTTGGCATTCCAATTCCTCCCAAAGGTGTTCAATGTGGTTGAGGTTAGGGCACTGTGCAGGCAGGTCAAGTTCTTCCACACCCATCTCAACAAACCATTTCTGTATGGACCTCGCTTTGTGCACATGGGCATTTTCATGCTAAATAGAAAAGGCCCTTCCCCAAACTGTTGCCACAAAGTTGGAAGCACAGAATCGAAGCCATTGTAAGCTATATCGTTAAGATTTATCTTCCCTGGAAGTAAGGGGACATGAAAAAACGACCCAGACCATTATTCATAATCCACCAAACTTTACAGTTGGCACTATGTATTGGAGCAGGTAGCGTTTTCCCAGCATCTGTCAAACCCAGCTTCGTCCGTCGGACTGCCAGATGGTGAAGTGTGATTCATCGCTCCAGAGTACGTGTTTCCACTGCTCCAGAGACGACAAGCCTTACACCACTCCAGCCGACACTTGGCATTGCGCATGGTGATCTTAGGCTAGTGTGAGGCTGCTCGGCCATGGAAACCCATTTCATGAAACTCCCAACAAAATGTTATTGTGCTGTCATTGCTTCCAGAGGCAGTTTGGAACTTGGTAGTGAGTGTTGTAACCGAGGACAGACGATTTTTACTCGCTACACACTTCACCACTCGGCGGTACCATTCTGTGAGCTTGTGTGGCCTACCACTTAGCCGTTGTTGCTCCTAGACTTTTCCACTTAACAATAAACCGGGTTCGCTCCAGCGGGGCAAACACTTCACAAACTTACTTGTTGGAAAGGTGGCATCTTATGACAGTGCCACATTGTAAGTCACTGATCTCTTCAGTAAGGCCATTCTACCGCCAATGTTTGTCTATGGAGATTACATGGCTGTGTGCTCGATTTTATATACCCGTCAGCAACGGGTGTGGCTGAAATAACCGACTCCACTCATTTGAAGGGGTGTCCACATACTTCTGTATATACAGTGCATTCAGAAATTATTCAGACCCCTTGACTTTTTCAACATTTTGTTACATTAGAACCTTATTCTAAAATGGATTACATAAAACATTTCCTCATCAATCTACACACAATAACCCATAATGGCAAAGCAAATAACTTTTACATTTTTGCAAACTTTTTACAAATAAAAAACAGAAATACCTTAATTGATCATCCTTGAGATATTTCTACAACTTGATTGGGAGACCATCTGTTGTAAATGAAATTGATTGGATATGTTTTGGAAATGTACACACGTCTATAGGAGGTCTCACCGTTGACCTTGCATGTCAGAGCAAAAACCAAGCCATGAGGTCGAAGGAATTGTCCGTAGAGCTCTGAGTAAAGAATTTTAACAAAACAAGGCTGCTGCATTGAAGGTCCCCAGGAAAACAGTGGCCTCCATTATTCTTAAATGGAGGAAGTTTGTAACAATCAAGACCCTTCCTAGAGCTGGCCGCCCGGCAAAACTGAGCAATCGAGGGAGAAAGGCCTTGGTCAGGGAGGTGGCCAAGAACCGGATGGCCACTCTGACAGAGCTCCAGAGTTCCTCTGTGGAGATGGGAGAACCTTTCAGAAGGACAACCATGTCTGCAGCACTCCACCAATCAGGCCTTTATGATAGAGTAACAACACGAGTGCCACTCCTCAGAAAAAGCCACATGACAGCCCGCTTGCGGTTTGCCAAAAGGCACCTAAATACAGATTCTCTGGTCTGATGAAACCAATTTTGGCCCGAATGCCTGGCGTCACATCTGGAGGAAACCTGGCACCATCCCTACGGTGAAGCATGGCGGTGGCAGAATCATAGAAGGGATTCTTTTCAGCGCTGGGGACTGGGAGACTAGTCAGGATCGAGGGAAAAATAAATGGAGCAAAGTACAGAGAGATCCTTCATGAAAACCTGCTACAGACGCACCTGAGCTCAATTTCAAGTCTCATAGAAAAGGGTCTGAATACTTATGTAAATAAGGTATTTCAGTTTGGGGTTTTTTACCCGCTTTTGCTTCGTCATTATGGGGTATTGTGTGTAGATTGATGAGGAACACATTTTATTTAATCCATTTTAGAATAAGGCGTAACAAAATGTGTAAAAATATTGTCAGGCAAAGTGATGCACGATATCTCTGTATGCAGGCTTGCTTGGCTCAATATGTGATGATGACCAATTTGAGTTTATGACCATATCAGCTATAGATAATTAAAATGATTTGTTAAGAAGGACCCCTCGACGGAGCCCCGCCCCCTCTGTACTGAGATCCTAGCTCAGCGTAGGCCTCTCCTACTTTTTTGGGTGTACGTCCACTCATGCTTTTTACTAGACTAACATCAGAGCGGTAGTAGTGTCATCATTACCAGAACATGATCGTTGCGATGGCGTAGATGGAGAGGAAGAGCCAGATGATGAGGATGTCACTGTGGAGGAGCACTCTGCCATACTTCAAGATGGCCGTCAGGGCGGTCACTGAGATGGACAGCTGGACGAAGCCGGTGATGAACCAGGCCACCCAGTGGACCGCATTGTTCAGGCCCATCATCTTCATCACCTACAGGCAGGCAGGGAGTACACAGGTTACCAGAAGAGGTTAATCCTATTTTTTTACAGTTTCACATGCACTTATATGAATGAGAATGGGTTTCTCGGGTTTCTCCACGCATCGCGCCGACAGAAACAAACACCTTTCTGGTAAGAAGAGGGGTGGGGGTGTATGCCTTATGGCTAACGAGGCATAGTGCGATGAAAGAAACATACAGGATACAGGAACTCAAATCCTTCTGTTCACCTGATTTAGAATTCCTCACAATCAAATGTAGACCGCATTATCTACCAAGAGAATTCTCTTTGATTATAATCACAGCCGTATATATCCCCCCCAAGCAGACACATCGATGGCTCTGAACAAACTTTTTTTAACTCTTTGCAAACTGGAAACCATTTATCCGGAGGCTGCATTCATTGTTGCTGGGGATTTTAACAAGGCTAATCTGAAAACAAGACTCCCTAAATTTTATCAGCATATCGATTGCACAACCAGGGGCGGAAAAACCTTGGATCACTGTTACTCTAACTTCCGCAACGCATATAAGGCCCTGCCCCGCCCCCTTTCGGAAAAGCTGACCACGACTCCATTTTGCTGATACCTGCCTACAGACAAAAGCTAAAAAAAGAAGCTCCCACGCTGAGGTCTGTCCAACGCTGGTCCGACCAAGCTGACTCCACACTCCAAGACTGCTTCCATCACGTGGACTGGGACATGTTTCGTATTGCGTCAGATAACAACATTGACGAATACGCTGATTCGGTGTGCGAGTTCATTAGAACGTGAGTTGAAGATGTCGTTCCCATAGCAATGATTAAAACATTCCCTAACCAGAAACCGTGGATTGTGATGGCAGCATTCGCGTGAAACTGAAAGCGCGTACCACTGCTTTTAATCAGGGCAAGGTGTTTGGTAACATGACCGAATACAAACAGTGCAGCTATTCCCTCCGCAAGGCTATCAAACAAGCTAAGCGTTAGTACAGAGACAAAGTAGAATCTCAATTCAACGGCTCAGACACAAGAGGCATGTGGCAGGGTCTACAGTCAATCACGGACTACAGGAAGAAATCCAGCCCAGTCACGGACCAGGATGTCTTGCTCCCAGGCAGACTAAATAACTTTTTTGCCCGCTTTGAGGACAATACAGTGCCACTGACACGGCCTGCAACGGAAACATGCGGTCTCTCCTTCACTGCAGCCGAGGTGAGTAAAACATTTAAACGTGTTAACCCTCGCAAGGCTGCAGGCCCAGACGGCATCCCCAGCCGCGCCCTCAGAGCATGCGCAGACCAGCTGGCTGGTGTGTTTACGGACATATTCAATCAATCCCTATACCAGTCTGCTGTTCCCACATGCTTCAAGAGGGCCACCATTGTTCCTGTTCCCAAGAAAGCTAAGGTAACTGAGCTAAACGACTACCGCCCCGTAGCACTCAATTCCGTCATCATGAAGTGCTTTGAGAGACAAGTCAAGGACCATATCACCTCCACCCTACCTGACACACTAGACCCACTCCAATTTGCTTACCGCCCAAATAGGTCCACAGACGATGCAATCTCAACCACACTGCACACTGCCCTAACCCATCTGGACAAGAGGAATACCTATGTGAGAATGCTGTTCATCGACTACAGCTCGGCATTCAATACCATAGTACCCTCCAAGCTCGTCATCAAGCTCGAGACTCTGGGTCTCGACCCCGCCCTGTGCAACTGGGTACTGGACTTCCTGACGGGCCGCCCCCAGGTGGTGAGGGTAGGTAACAACATCTCCTCCCCACTGATCCTCAACACTGGGGCCCCACAAGGGTGCGTTCTGAGCCCTCTCCTGTACTCCCTGTTCACCCACGACTGCGTGGCCACGCACGCCTCCAACTCAATCATCAAGTTTGTGGACGACACAACAGTGGTAGGCTTGATTACCAACAACGACGAGACGGCCAACAGGGAGGAGGTGAGGGCCCTCGGAGTGTGGTGTCAGGAAAATAACCTCACACTCAACGTCAACCAAACTAAGGAGATGATTGTGGACTTCAGGAAACAGCAGAGGGAACACCCCCCTATCCACATCGATGGAACAGTAGTGGAGAGGGTAGCAAGTTTTAAGTTCCTCGGCATACACATCACAGACAAACTGAATTGGTCCACTCACACAGACAGCATCGTGAAGAAGGCGCAGCAGCGCCTCTTCAACCTCAGGAGGCTGAAGAAATTCGGCTTGTCACCAAAAGCACTCACAAACTTCTACAGATGCACAATCGAGAGCATCCTGGCGGGCTGTATCACCGCCTGGTACGGCAACTGCTCCGCCCTCAACCGTAAGGCTCTCCAGAGGGTAGTGAGGTCTGCACAACGCATCACCGGGGGCAAACTACCTGCCCTCCAGGACACCTACACCACCCGATGTTACAGGAAGGCCATAAAGATCATCAAGGACATCAACCACCCGAGCCACTGCCTGTTCACCCCGCTATCATCCAGAAGGCGAGGTCAGTACAGGTGCATCAAAGCTGGGACCGAGAGACTGAAAAACAGCTTCTATCTCAAGGCCATCAGACTGTTAAACAGCCACCACTAACTTTGAGTGGCTGCTGCCAACACACTGACACTGACTCAACTCCAGCCACTTTAATAATGGGAATTGATGGGAAATGATGTAAATATATCACTAGCCACTTTAAACAATGCTACCTTATATAATGTTACTTACCCTACATTATTCATCTCATATGCATACGTATATACTGTACTCTATATCATCGACTGCATCCTTATGTAATAAATGTATCACTAGTCACTTTAACTATGCCACTTTGTTTACATACTCATCTCATATGTATATACTGTACTCGATACCATCTACTGTATCTTGCCTATGCTGCTCTGTACCATCACTCATTCATATATCCTTATGTACATATTCTTTATCCCCTTACACTGTGTATAAGACAGTAGTTTAGGAATTGTTAGTTAGATTACTTGTTGGTTATTACTGCATCCCTGCCTGTGCCATTAAACCCCTACAACTCATCCAGAACGCCGCAGCCCGTCTGGTGTTCAACCTTCCCAAGTTCTCTCACGTCACCCCGCTCCTCCGCTATCTCCACTGGCTTCCAGTTGAAGCTCGCATCCGCTACAAGACCATGGTGCTTGCCTACGGAGCTGTGAGGGGAACGGCACCGCAGTACCTCCAGGCTCTGATCAGGCCCTACACCCAAACAAGGGCACTGCGTTCATCCACCTCTGGCCTGCTCGCCTCCCTACCACTGAGGAAGTACAGTTCCCGCTCAGCCCAGTCAAAACTGTTCGCTGCTCTGGCCCCCCAATGGTGGAACAAACTCCCTCACGACGCCAGGACAGCGGAGTCAATCACCACCTTCCGGAGACACCTGAAACCCCACCTCTTCAAGGAATACCTAGGATAGGATAAGTAATCCTTCTCACCCCCCCCCTTAAATGATTTAGATGCACTATTGTAAAGTGGCTGTTCCACTGGATGTCAGAAGGTGAATTCACCAATTTGTAAGTCGCTCTGGATAAGAGCGTCTGCTAAATGACTTAAATGTAATGATGTAATGATGTAATGTAAATATTCAGAAAAACATATCATACAAATTTCAAGATTTTAATTTGATTGAAATCAGTATTTTTCCCACAGGGGGCAGAACAGAGGTAGTAAATATGAACGTCTTCATCCTGCTACAGGCTGCCAAAGAGATGGCAGAGAGAAGATGGCATTAGTGATGCTGCTCCACTGTCACAGACAGACACAGGACAGGACTCTGAGATCTTAGTGTAGACAGCAGTGGGGATTGGTGAAGGGATAACGGATCATAATATTGTCTGGAATGGAGTAAATGGAACGGTATTAAACATGTGTGTTTGATGTGTTTGATACTGCGCAATTAATTCCATTTCAGCCATTATTATGAGCCTGTCCTCTAATTGAAAGTGCCAACAGCTACCACAGGTAGACATGTAAGCAGCTCACCTCTTTGAGCCGGTGCTCCTTCTCAGCCACAATGTGTTGGATCATCATGGCTACAGAGTACACCCAGGAGATCACCATGCACAGAGGCATCATGTGCTCGATCACAAACAGGAAGCTGTGGACCCATGACAGGAAATGTGTTAATGACAAAGCATAGGTTAAAGCAGGGAGAACAAAATACTACCAAAGGAATAAAACCATAGGGGAGCGTGGGGTAAGTTGAACCCAAGGGTCAGATGAGCCACCCCTTGTTTCTGGGAAACCATACACAAAATGTATCATTTGACCAAATATTTAGGAAGAGGTCATCATTTTTGTGTTAGAGGTTTCATGATGCTTGTATCTAAATCAAAGTAGATACTTTAAAAATTGATCTATACATATAAGCTTCAATATGATGTCCTAAACCTAGAATGAAAGTACATTCTTGTAGCTTTGGGGGCTAATATACACTGTCAAAAAACACCCAATTACTACGTAATTATTATGAAGTAACTGGTTAAACAGCCTGTTTATAGCTTACTCAACTTTCAAGTGTCCAAGTGTTACCTTAACTAAAAAATTGTTGGCGCAAACGTGACTCCAACTTGATAGAAATGTGGCAAATATCAGTCAATTTAAATTGATGGGTTAGTTCAATTTTCTCATATGTTTATTCAACAATACATTATTTGGCATCTTAACTAATAGAGGACTGTGCAACTGGTGCACACACAGTGCTTTTAACCTCTTGGAACTCTAGTGGCAGTATTTCATTTTTGGATAAAAAAACGTTCCCGTTTTAAACAAGATATTTTGTCACGAAAAGATGCTCAACTATGCATATAATTGACAGCTTTGGAAAGAAAACACTCTGACGTTTCCAAAAGTGCAAAGATATTATCTGTGAGTGCCACAGAACTGATGCTACAGTCGAAACCAAGATGAAACTTCAAACAGGAAATGAGCAACATTTTTGAAGCGCTGTTTTCCAATGTCTCCTTATATGGCTGTGACTGCGCCCTGAACGAGCCTACAATTTCTGCTGTTTCCCCAAGGTGTCTGCAGCATTGTGACGTATTTGTTGGCATATCATTGGAAGATTGACCATAAGAGACCACATTTACCAGGTGTCCGCCCGGTGTCCTGTGTCGAAATTTGTGCGCAAACTTCAGCTGCAAGTATTTTTCCATGTGATTGAGAGGAGAAAGCAGACTTCCACGAATGATATATCAATGAAGAGATATGTGAAAAACACCTTGATGATTGATTCTAAACAACGTTTGCCATGTTTCAGTCAATATTATGGAGTTCATTTGGAAAAAAGTTTGGTGTTTTGGTGACTGAATTTTCATTGTATTTTTTGGTAGCAAAACGTGATGTACAAAATGGAGCGATTTCTCCTACACAAAGAATCTTTCAGGAAAAACTGAACATTTGCTATCTAACTGAGAGTCTCCTCATTGAAAACATCTGAAGTTCTTCAAAGGTAAATTATTTTATTTGAATGCTTTTCTGTTTTTTGTGAAAATGTTGCCCACTAAATGCTACGCTAAATGCTACGCTAGCTATCAATAATCTTACACAAATGCTTGTTTTTCTATGGTTGAAAAGCATATTTTGAAAATATGAGATGACAGTGTTGTTAAGAAAAGGCTAAGCTTGAGAGCTATCATATTTATTTCATTTCATTTGCAATTTTTATGAATAGTTAACGTTGCGTTATGCTAATGAGCTTGAGGCTATAACTTGACACAGGTTTCTTTCGTAGCCAAACGTGAACAAAACGGAGCAAGTTTGTCCTACACAAATAATATTTTTTGAAAAACGGAACATTTGCTATCTAACTGAGAGTCTCCTCATTGAAAACATCTGAAGTTCTTCAAAGGTAAATGATTTTATTTGAATGCTTTTCTTGTTTTTGTGAAAATGTTGCTGGCTGATTTCTAGGCTTATAGCTATGCTAGCTATCAATACTCTTACACAAATGCTTGTTTAGCTATAGTTCAATAGCATATTTTGAAAATCTGAGATGACAGTGTTGTTAACAAAAGTCTAAGCTTGAGAGCAAATATATTTATTTAATTTAATTTGCGATTTTCATGAATAGTTAACGTTGCGTTATGCTAATGAGCTTGAGGCTATAAAAATAGGATCCCGGATACGGGATTGCTCATCGCATGAAGTTAACTTACATATTTAATACATATGAGTCATTTGTGCATGTTCATTTATAATTTAAATATAGTTAATCATGTCCTCACCTGGGATTTGAACTCACAACCTCTTGGGTTCATGGCATGCCGAACTTCCTGCTACGCCACCACGGATGTTTCAATTATCAGTTAATCTGACTATTCTCTCATCATTAATTTGATTCACTTATTTAACGACGCAATGTTTAGTTTTTCTGTATAGTTGTCTAATGTTGGTGGGGCATATTAATTACTCTGTTTTAATGTTACTCCTTAATCACTATGATAAATAACACAGTTTTTCTTGATTGTACTTTTAAAAATGCTGAGATTCACTTTGAAGTTCAAAGTGTAGTGTGATTGAAATTCTCTGTGTGTATCAGATCGTATATTTTGCATAATACTATTTTGTTATAACCTGTCTTGGTTGGGTTCAAGTGAGTGATGGATTGACTACTCAAAGGAGTCTATCACTGATAAGCAATTTGGCAGTACGCCCAGAACATTGCTCTGGGAACTAGAAGGAGCCTGGTGTGATGTCAGTCTCATGCAGGAACCAACCATGCTTATATGACATGTGTAGCAGTATAAATGGATTGAAGAGGGAAAGGCCCTTTCAGAGTTTTATCAGGCTTGTATTGAGTTAGTGAACCTCTCCGCCGTGATGTTCTACAGCGGAGCCGGAGGTCAAGGAAGAAGTTGAGGCAGAGGAATGGGTGGGGGACAAGAGAGATGATGGGGAGAGGTGTAAACTCTGGACCCCCGGAAAGAAACGGTTAAAAGTGTTATAACTGTGATTAACCAGGACATTTTGCCAAAGACTGTTAAGATAATGAAGATAGAAAGGAGTTTAATGGACCTCCCAGAAACGTGAGGCTAAATGACTCTTTAGGAGGTGGACAATAGGTTGAGGTGGAAACAAAAGATGAAGAAGCAGAAACACCCCTACAGATGTTACAACTAATTACTCTCTCAACAGAAAATTCACTGATTCACATTGAGATACTGGAAGAAAAAAAATCCATTCATAGAAGACACTGATGCAGCAGTCTCTGTCCTGATGAAATAAGCCCTGAAACTCATTCCCTCGAAAAGAACAAACTTATAATGACACAAGGCAAGACTCAGATGCGCTTTTGATTCTGGGCAGACTGCTGGGACGGGATAGCCCCCACTTCAACGTCAAAAGCATCGACCTCAACCACAAACTGACGGGATGGGTTCGGATGGACAAGGATGGGGGCTGTAGTGAACCGATGCTTCAGGTCCAAAAAGGCTCTGTCAACAGCTGGGGACCAGATGAACGGTACCTTGGAAGGTGGTGAGTGCAGAGAGGGGGGCCCACCAGGGTGCTGTACCTTGAATGAAATGGCGGTAGAAATTGGCAAACCCCAGGAAACATTGTAGCTGCACCCCGGATGTAGGTTGGGGCCAATCCACTGCTGCTTTCCCCTGGACATTTCCTTCAGTGATGACGTATCCCAGAATGGAGATTGTACAATGGTGGATCTCACACTTCTCCGCTTTCACAAATAGGCACTGAAGGACTTGTTGAACATGGAGGACGTGTTCTTGGCAGAACGGTAAAAAAATAGGATATAGTCGAGGTAGATGAACAGGAAATGATTTAACATGTCCCAGAGCACATCGTTTACCAGGGCCTGGAAGACAGCGAGGGTGTTAGTGAGACCAAACAGCATGACCTGGTACTCATATTGTCTACAGGCAGTGTTGAAAGCGCTCTTCCACTAATCTCCTTCACTTATCCGAACCAGGTGGTAGGTATTCCGAAGGTCCAGCTTGGAAAAGATGGTAGTCCCCTGGAGAGGTTTGAAAACCAAGGAGAGGAATGGTAGGGGGTAACAATTCTTGATCGCTATGTCATTTAAGACCCCAGTAGTCAATGCACGGACGCAGGGTTTTGTCCTTCTTTTCCACAAATAAAAACCCTGCACCGGCAGGGGATGCAGAAGGAAGGATGCTTCCAGCAGCCAGAGAGTCCTCAATATACTTCTCCACAGCCTTGGTATCCGGGCCGGATAGGGAATATTTCTGACCACGAGGCGATGTGGTGCCTGGGGTAAGGTCAATGGCACAATTGTAAGGATGATTGGAAGCGAAGTAGTCCGTTCCTTGAGGGAACGGCATAGAAATCCGAAGCCCTGAGGAGGACATCTCGGGGAAGGCGCCCTGCTTTAAGGCAATGGCTGACAGAACGGGCTCCAACCCAGGACTTAACTCTTGGTCCAGTCAATAACAGAGTTGTGGTTCTGGAGCCAATAAAATCCCAAAACAACATGAACATGGGGGGAATTAATGAGGAGAAACTGTATTGACTTACTGTGATTTCATGAAACCCGCAGATTAACGGGAACAGTGCTGTGGGTAACTCCAATGGAGCGGCCGTCCAGTGCTCTAGTGTCCATGGAAACAGAGAGGAGTTGAGTGGGGATACCTAATTCAGAAACTAGTGTAGCATCCATAAAACGTTCATCTGCCCCAGAGTCAATGAGCACCCGGGGAGACTTAGACTGGTCTCCCCACAACAGTATCACAAAAAGAGGAGTGCGGGTGATGGAAATGAAAGAATTCCCAGTCTGGCTCACCAGAGTACTTGTACCTACTAAAAAAATAAGTCTCATAACATGGCAGGTGGCTATATAATGTCCCACAGCCCCACAGTTGGAGTTCACCCTACGTGAACATTCCCTAGGAGATAATCTAGCTCTGCCCAGTTGCAAAGGCTCGGGAGTATCAAACTCACCCGTCACCGATGATTCTCAAGGCAACTCCGGTGGCTTCGGTTCTTCACAGAAATGCACACTTCAGGGATTTCCGGATTCCTTCGAAGGTGAGCAAGTAGCAGCAGATGGAAGAATCTCCCCGAGATCCAAACTCCTCTCTCTCCGGCGTTCAATCCTAATTGAAAGGGCGATGAGGGAATCAAGTTCCAATGGTAACTCCCGAGCTGCGAGCTCGTCTTAGATTTCCTCCGATAGTCCATGAAGGAAGATATCGATCAGAGCCTCCGGATTCCAGGCACTCTCGGCGGGAAATGTGCGAAAATCTACCTGGTAGTTTTTGGGCCGCTTCTCTCCCAGACACCAGAGAAACAAATACCTTCCTCACCTCAGCCATGAAATCTTCCAGGTTATGGCAAACGGCGGATTGTTGCTCACAAACAGCCGTTGCCCAGGAGATCACCCTTCTGGACATTAGCGTAATTAGATATGCTATCTTCGATCGATCCGAAGGGAATGAAGATGGCTGAAACTCAAAAATGAAGGCGCACTGAGAAAGAAACAGCGGCAGGTTCCAGGATCTCCGGGATAGAAGGGAAGTTACTGAGTGGCTGGGAGGTCTTAGATGTGGCATGCTGTTTGCGAGCTAATTCACGGAATTGCTCCATTAATGCCTTGAACCCCTGGTCGTGGTATTCCGCCAGAGATCGGAACCCCTCCATCAGGAGCTGAAGTAGCTCCTCCTGTTTCTTAATGGTAGCTCCCTGCAGAGAGACAGCGTAACGGAGCTGGTCCAAGTCTGCTGGGTCAGTCATGGCCAGTTCGTATTATAAGGCGATACCCAGATGCAGACACAGGGGGCAGATGGTTTGAGCTCTGATATTTATTATAGTCCACGGGGTAGTGAAAAGGCAGGTCAGGGACATTCAAGAGTTCATAACCAGGTCAGAGTCCAAATTGGTATAGGGCAGCAGGCAGGCTCGAGGTCAAGGGCAGGCAGAATGGTCAGGCAGGCTCAGAGTCAGGACAGGCAAGGAGCTAGGAGAAAAATGTTGGTTGACTTGGTCTACACAGGTATAAATACACAGGAGATAATGGGGAAGATGGGCGACAACTGGAGGGGGTGGAGACAAGCACAAGGACAGGTGAAACAGATCAGGGTGTGACAAAACTGTCGGCGCGTCGGGCATCCCCTCTATTGAACCCCTCACATACCCCCTCCCAGTAGCATAGGAAACTGGGAAATAGAGACATTGATTCTTGTATTCATCATCATGACCAGTAAATCTATTGGGAAGTGACCTCATGTGCAAAATTAATAGTCACATCTCCTGTGACCCAGAGTGTGTCTCCATTCAGTCACCAACAAGTGGAATTTTCCCATGTATGGCACAGTCCTACTATGCCTGGCATTTGGAAGATGCAGACATGGGAAGGAGAACTCAGAGGGATGTCTCTTACATCCCAAAATCAGGAAGACTGGGAGGTTCCAAAACACCTTCACTACACAACAGCAGTTCCCTCCATTGAAGCAGTCTATCAAAAACCAAAGACATGAAGAGGGAAGACACTGGGCCTTGGATGAAAGGCGTTATGGATGCAACTGATTGGGTGATGTTGCAAGGAAGTGGGAAGTGCTGTTGTCACTGCTTTAGAGACTGTGGAAAGTGCACGTTTTGGCTTAACACAAGCATGCATATTGGCAAAGGATAAAGCAGTAAACAATTGCACTGACAGCAGTATGCTTTTGGGGTGGTGCACGATTTTGAGACTATGGGTTTCTAACCTCTTCTGGTAAAACAATTGCTCATGAATAGTTGCTAAAAGCAATATTGTTAGTGTCCTCTGTTGCCGTGGTGAAGTGTCAGGCTTATACCAGTGGTAAAGATAGCATTTATCAAGGGAATGCTAAAATCAGACTGTGCAGCGAAACTAGCTGCTTCCTCTTTTCTTTCCCCATTTTCAGTTCCTGTTTTTCACTAATCATTACTCTGTAAATGATATTGTTGCTTTGCAGGCAAGGTTTGATGCATCAGAAATACGTAGGTGGACTGGACATTGACATATGGACACCTTGGGAGGGTGGCAGGATAATTTGAGCAAACCAGACATGCCCCGTTGTACTTTCCTATTCCTCACAAAGTTGTCACACGGTCAAGACCATGTATCAAAAAGAGGGATGGGAGATCTTGTAAATAAATACTGGAGTACTGTGGGATTTACTGTGTTTGCTGAAAAGGTTTGTAAAAAAATATATATATTTGTTTGACTAACAATGTACGACATGGTATTTCTATAACCCCCACATCTCACCAATGGCCAGAAGGACCTTTTAAGCATTTGATGATGGACTTCATTGAATTATCCCCATGTGAAGGAAACAAATATTGTTTGTTTATTGTTGATATGTTTTCCAAGTGGGTTGAGGCATTCCCGTGTCGAAGAGCCACAGCATGTAATGTGGCCAAAGCTCTCCTGCGAGACATCATTCCTAGGTGGGGGCTGTCGGACATTTCGTAAACAAGATGGTTCAGTCCTTATCAGAAGCCATGCAGGTTGACCTGAGACCGCACTGTGCCTACCACCCACAGTCAGGGGATGCTGTACAACACGCCATGTATATAGTCCCGCTATTGGTTTGTACTGCTGCTCTTTAATCATTTGTTATTCTTATCTCTTACTTTTTTGTTGTTGGTATTTTCTTAAAACTGTATTGTTGGTTAAGGGCTTGTAAGTAAGCATTTCATGTGACAATCCTTTCCCCCAAAATAGGTTAACCCTTCAAGGAATGGAGGACATGGTGGTTTATTGTGTATCTCTTAACACTGTTCTTAATAATCTCTTCTCACAAGTGAAGGCTTCTCTGCCAAACCTTGCAGGTGTTGCTCACCGCAACGTGAAACCAGGACATTTCATTGTGGTCAAGGATCTTCAAAGAAAAAGTTGAAAAGACCCCAGGTGAAAGGGAGCATACCAGGTGCTCCTGACCAAATCCTCGGCTGTCAAGGTAGCAGAACGAGATACGTGGACACACACATCCCACTACAGGAAGTTGCGAGAACCAGGAAATCAGAATGGTGAGGAGGATCGGTGAATGGGAAAGGACCTGTTTCTGGATTGGTCTCATGTGATAGTGGAGACCGTCGTCTGCCTCCTGCTGGTCAGTAATGACCTAGAAGGATCCAGGGACCGTCCCCAGCCAACGGGACCACCGCAGGCCCGGAGTAGAGGCACAGAAGAAGCTGGTAAGGTTGTGAGAGGAAAACAAGACTTCAAAGACACTATGATCTCATTCCTTTCCACAGCACAGATGGTGGCGAATGGACTCTCCCCAAGCACTTCCTGTTGGGTCTGTGGGCTCGGCACATAGGGAGTAGGTGATGGGCTCCCTTTACTGGGTGTCCCAGCCGGTGTAAATTAGACTTTTCCATGCTTCCAGCACTGAGGTTTACAATTCCCCTCCGTGACGACCGGACCTTATTTTGCTTTTTATAAGCAAACTTGGATAAGTAGTTATAGAAGACCCATCCCAATACACCCATCCCAATAGAATGCTGGTGTATACAGGGTAATGGGTATGTCTACCTAGGTGAAAATGTGTGCAATTGTACAATGGACTGATGGAGAATCAAATTGATCACTGCCAGTTTATTATTTGCAGATGGGCAGACTCTCAAATGTAACTGTGTTCTTCTCAGTGCTTCATATAACCTTGGAAACAAGTAAATCAGACCCTAATGGGACCTATTGGTTATGTCGGAACAGCGCATATTATGTCCTACCAAATCATTTGGGGGTAGTGTGTACTATTGGGTTCGTTGTTCCTGCTATGAGAGCAGTGCCAGATGACGTATAATTCATTTCCTGGGATATTGTCCCCCTGCAGCAGTGCTCACTGGCAGGGATTACTCATATTCAAATGGCCCTATCACAATTTACTGGTGTAATGCTCCCTAATTATGGAGTGGCTAATGCTATGTCAAAAGCCCTTAAGGCCCTCAGTACTGAAATGGTAGCACTTTGAAAATTGGCCTTACAAACTCATGAAGCTCTAGACTACCTATGAGGAAATCAGGGAGGAATGTGTGCAGTCATGGGAGATGAGTGTTGCACCTTTCTTCCTGACTCGTCTATGAATGTCACCTATTTAGCAGATTACATAGCAGAGACTGCTTGAGGCACTGTGCTCTTCTTTTGTCTCACAGGTCTAAGCAACTATTATGTCCACTGTTAGTTTGATTTGGCTAAAATAAATGACATCTGCTGATGAGAATGATGAAGATAATGAGGACTACAAGGAACTCACTGAAGGCCATGAAGAGCATGACCATGTTCCCCCCCCCTGCTGATGGTGATAGAATTGACATAAATTAAATTGTGTAATGAAGCATGTGTGTAACTGTATGAAGCGAAGGTCTTAAGTTAAACCATTCTACTGCAAGTGTAAGGGCTATGGAATAAGCATCAGTTACTAGTCAGATTGTACAACCCAGAATGAAGCGGTTGAACGGATACAGTGTCTGGTTTTATGTGTTGATTTCGACCTACTTTTAATAGAAGTATTTTGATAGAACGCCATTTGATAGTTTTAGCCATAATCTAATGCTTACCTTAAAATGTAACAATAGTTATCACAGAGTGATAAAAGGAGTGTGATGTAAACGTTCTCTGTGTGTATCAGATCGTATGTTTAGTAAAATGCTGCTTTGTGATAACCTGTCTTGGTTGGGTTCATGCAACAATGTACAATGGACTGGGTTGGGTTCATGTGAGTGATGGATTGACTACACAAAGGAGTAAACCACACTATCACTGATAAGTAATTTGACAGTACAACCAGAACATTACTCTGGGAACTAGAAATAGTGATACAATATCTCAGTTTCAAGAAGCCTAGTGTGGTATCAGTTAGTCTCATGCAGGAATCAACCATGGCTATATGACTTGCTTGTGTAGCAGTATAAAGGGACTGAAAAGGGAACAGTCATTTATAGAGTTTCATCAGGCTTATATTGAGTTAGTGAACCTCTCCGGCCATGATAACAAAGATTGATTCGTTTACTTTGAGTTTGAATCCTTAGTGGTGAATTTCCCCAACAGTAGCAATACAGGTGAAATCAGTTATTGACACAGACATGGAAGCGTATCAGGATGATTCTAATGCTTTGCACCAAGAGGTTATGAGATTAAATCCCAGGTGAGTAAATATGAATTCCTGTATAAAATAAATTAACATGCACAATGTACGTCAATGTGTGTCAAATATGTATGTTAAAAACATTGTATGTTAAAAGCACCACAGACCTTTTTTTAGGAAAGTAATGATATTTTCTAGTTGAATGAACATATGAGACAATTTGAGCAAACACATTATTTGAAGTTTACAGAATTTGTGTCTACGTTTTCTCATGTTGGGCCAACTCCAAAATGTTAAGTTCAGGTAATTGTCACGTTCGTTTGTAGAGGCGGAACAAGGCGCAGCGAATGTTGAGTTCCACATAATTTATTATAAAGTAAAACAAACAATAAACGACCAATGAACCGTGACTAAGGAGATGCTACAGGCACTAACTCAAAACAATATCCCATAAACACAGGTGGGAAAAACAGCTACTTAAATATGATCCCCAATTAGAGACAACGATTACCAGCTGCCTCTAATTGGGAATCATACACAATCACCAGCATAGAAAAACAAACCTAGAACCCCACATAGAAATAATAAAGTAGACGAACCCCCCAGTCACGCCCTGACCTACCATAGAAAATAAGGACTCTCTATGGTCAGGACGTGACAGTAACACTTTTGCCAAAAGGTTGAGTAAACAAACAAAGTCAGTGTAACCAGTTACTTAATAACATTGAGTTCAAACAGCTAGATATTTTGTTTACAGTGGAGTGAAAATGTTTTCCTTGGGGTAAGTTGAGACAATGGATGATCTAATGTCAAGTTGAGCAAGTGTTTTCTTCACAGGCTTAATGCAAGGCATTATCACTGGGATATGAGGCATCAACGGGCCTGGTCTGTTAAAAGTCTAAAATATGCTGAAAATGATGAAAAGACTAAAAGTGGTTGTGATTCTGTTGAATTGCGTTTGGGAAATAAAGATAGATATGGTTTTAAAAGGGTAGTGGTCATATTTCATTCTTTACAGAAATGTGTAGGAGGCTTAACTTATTCCATACCCCGGGGTAAGTTGTGTCAAGATACAATTTTTTGGGGGACAAGCTATGTTTTCAAAACTGCAATGTTTACATGAATTCTGATTATTTCCAGGTATACATAACATCCCAAAATATATGTAGATATTTCTGTTATTAAAAATATTACAATATTTGTCTTGACAGAGTGATGCTGAATGTAAAAACACATCTCAACAGTGAGAGTTACGCATCTTAAGTTAGGATATGGACATAAATGTGAGTCAGGGTCTGAGAGAGATAGAGAGCTGATTAGAGTAAAGAATAGATAAAGTAACATGTCTTGCTCATCTCTAGTGTAGCTACCAAAGGAAGACGTGACATGTTCCATTATCTACCTATCTACCTAATATACATGGACGATGCAAAGTCATCATCTCAGAAGTAACATAAAAATAGAAGCGATACAATTAACAGTTATTGTTTTTAAAGGAAAACGGAAAGTGAGAGAGAGGAGAGGTGTATAGAGAGAGTTCCAGGTCTTACTCGTCTCTGGTGTAGCAGGGGTAGGGGAACATCTGAACATAGTTCCCAGGCTCCACCACGTCATGGCCCACAAACGTGTTAATGATGGCTCTCTCTATCATATCTGAGGACACACAGGCAGGCAGACAGGAAGACACGCACACGCACACACACACACACACACACACACACACACACACACACACACACACACACACACACACACACACACACACACATCAAGACACAGCAGAGATGACAGGGCCACTCTACACCTCACTGAATAAGCCATCCCATCAAGTTCTATCCTAACCACTAACTACCCAATGCAATGTGGTTATCAGTGTGGTAATCAGTGCGGTTTACAATGCGGAGGTAAAAATCTATCTGTTCTGGATTAAATCAATGGTATTGTCTCAGTGAGCCCAGGATGTCTCTATGTACAGTACACTCAACAGACTGCCATGTCAGTTCCAATGCATTATTTGTATTAACTTTATGTGTCAAATAAGCAGCTTGTCTTTTTCTCTCCTGCTTCGTAAATAAAAGATGAATCTCGGAGAAAAAGTGCTGAATCTGCAGCTTGGCCTTGGCACCCACACAGGTTGGCCTTGGCACCCACAGGTGTTCCCACTTCAGGATCACCAGTTTACCACAATATATATATATATATATATTATCTTTCTTTTAGGGGGTTGATCAGCTCTAATATTGTGGATAGATTGTAGCTTCCATCAATGTAATTTTCTGTATCATTTCAAGCCCCCATATATTTTTGAGTAAATATATTTATATATATATATATACACACAGACCCACATATATATAAACATGCATACATATACAAATACCTATACATATGTATATACGTACATACATATATATTCACACATATATATTTTTATATAATATATTTTCCTTTATTATTTCCCGCAAACCCTACCACCCCTCCCCTAATTGGTGTAAACTAATAAACAATAATAATTAGGCTTCTACTTCCAGCTTATACATACTATATACATTTTACGGACACAATCTATTTTACAATAGTTATATTTTGTTTGTTTTTAGTCCTGGACTTCCTCTATTTCTGATGTCCAACCAGATTGATTTATATTTGCCATATATTTGTAACTGTGCTGTTTCACAAACATTCTGAACCTATATACATTTTACAGACCCCGTATGTTTTACATTGGTTATCTTGTTATTAGTCCCACCCTTCCGCTCCATTCAACCCCTCCCATCTATCTCTTAACACCATCCATTTGGGATTTCTATTTGCCATATATTTTTCAACTGTGCTGGGATGCTTCACAAAAGTTCTGAACCTTCATATTCTCATAGTTTCTACAGATTGTAAATTGGAGATAAACATTTTTCCTAGCTCCAGGTAAATGTTGCAATTCTTCAGCCATTCCTGGACCTGTGACCAAAAACGAGCTACACATAGACAGTACCAAAATAAATGATCTAATGACTCTACCTCCTCGCAGCAAAATCTGCAGAGCTGTTAATGCTGTATCCCCCATTTATATATATAATATTCTATTGGTTGCAATAATTAGGTATAATAATTTATATTGAATAATTCTAAGTTTTGCGTGTCAATTCATAAACCATGTGCCATGGAATCGGTACATCGAAAATATCTTGCGACTATTTTGCAATCTATATGGCACAGCTGTCAATGTTGTGTTCCTTAAATGAAACGCGTAAAAAAAAAATTATTTATCACAATTTTCTTTAACCAATTTTGGTCTTTAATGCAACAAAACAATACTTTTGACGCAACAATTGTGTCCTCAGTGAAGCTACTTTAGGCAGTTGATTTATAGTCTATAGTCTATTTATATCCTGTTTACACTTTAGGCAGTTGATTTATAGTCTATAGTCTATGTATATCCTGTTTACACTTTAGGCAGTTGATTTATAGTCTATAGTCTATGTATACCTGTTAACACATTCCCATTGTGCAGATATCGCTGAAACAATTAGTGCAGCCTTGAGTTTACCAAGCAACAACACAACAACAACACACCAACAACGATACAACAACGACACAACGACACAACAATGACAGAAAAACAATGACACAATAACGACACAACAACGATACAACAGCAACACAACAACATTTGAAAATACCATCATTCAAATTCTGTTAAAAACAGAAGAGTTTTCCTCATATTAATTCATTTGATATAGCCAGGGTTCCAGTCTGTGTTTGTTTTGTCTAAATCCTTTGAAGCTGTGATGTTGATATTAATGGTTGACAGTTTGTAACTCTGATACTGATGCTAATGAAAATTATTTTTTTTTAAATTAATTTTATTTCACCTTTATTTAACCAGTTAGGCTAGTTGAGAACAAGTTCTCGTTTGCAACTGCGACCTGACCAAGATAAAGCAAAGCAGTGTGACACAGGCAACACAGAGTTACACATGGAGTAAACAATAAACAATCCAATAACACAATAAACAAGTCAATGACACAGTGGAAAAAAATAAAGTTTATATACAGTGTGTGCAAAAGGCATGAGGAGGTAAGGCAATAAATAGGCCTTAGGAGGGAATAATTACAAGTTAGAAGATTAACACTGGAGTGATAAATGATCAGATGGTCATGTGCAGGTAGAGATACTGGTGTGCAAAAGAGCAGAAAAGTAAATAAAATAAAAACAGTATGGGGATGAGGTAGGTAGATTGGGTGGGCTATTTACAGATGGACTATGTACAGCTGCAGCGATCGGTTAGCTGCTCAGATAGTTGATGTTTACAGTTGGTGAGGGAAATAAAAGTCTCCAGCGATTTTTGCAATTCGTTCCAGTCACTGGCAGCAGAGAACTGGAAGGAAAGGCGCCCAAATGAGGTGTTGGCTTTGGGGATGATCAGTGAGATATACCTGCTGGAACGTGTGCAATGGCTGGGTGTTGTTATCATGACCAGTGAACTGAGATAAGGCGGAGCTTTACCTAGCATAGACTTATAGATGACCTGGAGCCAGTGGGTCTGGCAACGAATATGTAGCGAGGGCCAGCCGACTAGAGCATACAGGTTGCTCAAATGACATTGCCGAAGTCGAGGATCGGAATGATAGTCAGTTTTACAAGGGTAAGTTTGGCGGCGTGAGTGAAGGAGGCTTTGTTGCGAAATAGAAAGCCGATTCTAGATTTGATTTTGGATTTGAGATGTTTAATATGAGTCTGGAAGTAGAGATTACAGTCTAGCCAGACACCTAGGAATTTATAGTTGTCCACATATTCTAGGTCGGATCCATCCAGGGTGGAGATGCTAGTCGGGCGGGCGGGTGCGGGCAGCAAACGGTTGAAAAGCATGCATTTGGTTTTACTAGCATTTAAGAGCAGTTGGAAGCCATGGAAGGGGTATTGTATGGCATTGAAGCTCATTTGTAGGTTAGTTAGCACAGTGTCCAAGGAAGGGAATACATACAGAATGGAATCGTCTGTGTAGAGGTGGATCAGGGAATTGCCCACAGCAAGAGCGACATCATTAATATATACAGAGAAAAAAGTCGGCCTGAGAATTGAACCCTGTGGTACCCCCATAGAGACTGTCAGAGGTCCAGACAACATGCCCTCAGATTTGACACACTGAACTCTGTCTGCAAAGTAGTTGGTGAACCAGGCGAGGCAGTCATTAGAAAAACCAAGGCTATTGAGGCTGCCGATAAGAATACGGTGATTGACAGAGTCGAACGCCTTAGCCAGGTCGATGAAGACGGCTGTACAGTACTGTCTTTTATCGATGGCGGTTATGATATCGTTTAGTACCTTGAGCGTTGCTGAGGTGCACCCGTGATCGGCTCGGAAGCCGGATTGCACAGCGTCGAAAGTACGGTGGGATTCGAAATGGTCAGTGATCTGTTTATTAACTTGGCTTTCGAAGACTTAGGCAGGGCAGGATAGGCAGGGCAGGATGGATATAGGTCTGTAACAGTTTGGGTCTAGGGTGTCACCCACTTTGAAGAGGGGGATGACCGCTGCAGCTTTCCAATCTTTATGAATCTTGGACGATACGAAAGAGAGGTTGAACAGGCTGGTAATAGGGGTTGCAACAATGGCGGCGGATACATTTTAGAAAGAGAGGGTCCAGATTGTCTAGCCCAGCTGATTTGTACGGGTCCAGGTTTTGCAGGTCTTTCAGAACATCTGCTATCTGGATTTGGGTGAAGGAGAAGCTGGAGAAGCTTGGGCGAGTAGCTGCGGGGGAGGCGGAGTTGTTGGCCGGGGTTGGAGTAGCCAGGAGGAAGCCATGGCCAGCCGTTGAGAAATGCTTGTTGAAATTTTCGATTATCATGGATTTGTCAGTGGTGACCGTGTTACCTAGCCTCAGTGCAGTGGGCAGCTGGGAGGAGGTGTTCTTGTTCTCTATGGACTTTACAGTGTCCCAAAACTTTTTGGAGTTCGAGCTACAGGATGCAGATATCTGCTTGAAAAAGCTAGCCTTTGCTTTCCTGACTGACTGCGTGTATTGTATCCTGACTTCCCTGAACAGTTGCATATCGTGGGGACTATTTGATGCTATTGCAGTCCGCCACAGGATGTTTTTGTGCTGGTCGAGGGCAGTCAGGTCTGGAGTGAACCAAGGGCTATATCTGTTCTTAGTTCTGCATTTTTTTGAATGGGGCATGCTTATTTAAGATGGTGAAGAAATGACTTTCAAAGAATGACCAGGCATCCTCGACTGACAGGATGAGGTCAATATCCTTCCAGGATACCCGGGCCAGGTCGGTTAGAAAGGCCTGCTCGCAGAAGTGTTTTAGGGAGCGTTTGACAGAGGTGAGGAGTGGTCGTTTGACCGCGGACCCATTGTGGATACAGGCAAAGAGGCAGTGATCGCCAAGATCCTGATTGAAAACAGCGGAGGTGTATTTGGAAGGCAAGTTGAGGGTGCCCATGTTTACGAATTTAGGGTTGTACCTGGTGGGTTCCGTGATGATTTGTGTAAGGTTAAGGGCATCTAGCTTAGATTGTAGGACTGCCAATCAGGTGTGTTAATAATGGGGAACATATCCCAGTTTAGGTCACCAAACAGAACGAAATCTGAAGCTAGATGGGGGGCGATCAATTCATAAATCGTGTCCAGGGCACAGCTGGGAGCGGAAGCGGGTCGATAGTAGGTGGCAACAGTGAGAGACTTATTTCTGGAGAGGTACATTTTTAAAATTAGAAGTTCAAACTGTTTGGGTATAGACCTGGAAAGTATGACAGAACTTTGCAGGCTATCCCTGCAGTAGATTGCAACTCCTCCACCTTTGGCATTTCTATCTTGACGGAAAATGTTGTAGCTGGGTATGGAAATCTCAGAATTTTTGGTGGCCTTCCTAAGCCAGGATTCAGACGTGGCAAGAACATCAGGGTTGGCGGAGTGTGCTAAAGCAGTGAGTAAAACAAACTTAGGGAGGAGGCTTCTGATGTTGACGTGCATGAAACCAAGGTTTTTTCGATCACAGAAGTCAATAAATAAGGGTGCCTGGGGACACGCAGGGCTTGGGTTTACCTCCACATCACCCGAGGAACAAAGGAGGAGTTGGATGAGGGTACGGCTAAAGGCAAAATTGGTCGCATAGAGCGTTGGGGACAAAGAATAAAAGGAGCAGATTTCTGGGCGTGGTAGAATAGATTCAGGGCATAATGTGCAGACAGGGGTATGGTGGGGTGCGGGTACAGCGGAGGTAAGCCCAGGCACTGAGTGATGATAAGAGAGGTTGTATCTCTGGATAAGCTGGTTATAATGGGTGAGGTCACCGCACGAGTGGGAGGTGGGACAAAGGAGGTATCAGAGGTATAATGAGTGGAACTAGGGGCTCCATTGTAAACTAAAACAATGATAACTTCCCTGAACAACAGCATACAAGGCATATTGACATATGAGAGAGACATACAGCGAGGCATAAAATAATCATAGGTGTTGATTTGGAGAGCTAGCTAAGACAACAATGGGTGAGACAACAGCTAATCAGCTAAAACAGGTCAAATGGTGATGACTGGGCAGAGAGGGTTGGTTAACTACACACTGAGTTCGCGGCTGGGGCCGACAGATAAACAACAAAAAAAACACACAAAAAATAAAATAAAAAATAAAAATAAACAGAATGGAGTATCGTGATTAATGGACAGTCCAGCGGGTATCAGCTATGTAGCCAAGTGATCATAGGGTCCAGGGGGCAGCAATAGATGGAAGAGGGAAGCCGCGGAGTAGTCGCTACCATGCTAGCACGCGGGCGACACGGCGTTTAAAGTTAGTATTAGTAGCCCGGGGCTAGCGGAAGAGTCTGCTCCGACGTCTGATGGAGGCTGGTTGAAGGCACAGTGGATGGAGTATTTATCAGCAGACCAGTTGTGGTGGTGCGGCGGGGCGCCGTGACGACTAAGGATCCAAGCCACATAGCGAAAGAGGTATTGTAGTTGTAGTAGTTTAGTTTTCTATCCGGCAGATGCGCCTGGCTCACGGCTAACTGGTGCTAGCTTCTATCTGGGAGATGCGCCTGGCTCCCGGCTAACTGGTGCTAGCTTCGGGGCAGTGGCGTTAGCCACTATAGCCACTCGGGAGCAGCGGTGATCCGGTGCCAAGGTCCAGAGCTTACGGCAAGGATCTGGTGGAGTAGTGTGTTTTAGCCGTGTTTGGGTGGAGTCCAGGTGAACAACTGAGTAGGCCGGGAGGTGGGCCTCAGGGTAAGCTTCGGTACTGGGTAACTCGGTGGGTGCTAGCTAGCTGTGAAGATCAGGAGAATGGTCCAGGGATTACGGCAGGAATCCGGCGTTGTAGTGGAGAGACAGTCCGTTACTGGTAGGCAGGTGAGTATTATCCAAGCTAAAAAAAGGGCTGGTACCTGTGCAGAAGGTAAAGGCCGCTAGCAGTGGCTGACAATGACTAAATAGCTTGTAGCTAATTAGCTGATTAGCTTCTGATGGCTAGGTGGTTCTTGCTATAAGGTTTAAAAATTAAAAATAATAGCGGTTCCGTATCACATTGGGTGAGGCAGGTTACCGCAAGGTATAATTGAACTAAAATGGAGAAGGGATTGAAAATAAAAATTGAAATATATGTAAAAAAAGAGGACAAAATACAAAAGTACACGAGAGGACGAATAAAACACGTCTGCACTGCTACGCCACCTTGGATAGACACTGATGGATAGATAGTTGTCTGGAGTTGGCTAATATTGGTTAGAGTTTAAATTAATTGTCTAGTGTTGTCTAGAGTTGTCTAGTGTTGTCTAGAGTTGGCTAAAGTTGGCAAAATTCATCTAAAGCAGAAACATCCTGGCAACATTTCAGTCTACATTTACCCTTCAGTAGTCAAGATGGAGGATTCTGGACACGTACCCTGGATCCACACAAAGCCATAGAGAAAGTAGAACTTTCCCCCTGTGTTGGGCCCCGGGCGCCAGTAGGCCCGGCGGATCTCGTTTGTTTTCTCTGTGAAGCTGGAGTTCTGTCTGATCTTATAGAGGACATGAGGAGGAAGGGAGCCATCTCTGTTGGTCTGGAATATCACACCTGGAGGAGAGGGAGAGGGACATTCTATTACAGTGATATATCTACAGTATATATTTCACATTACTTCCTCATAATGTCACACCTGGTAGAGAGGGAGAGGGACATTCTATTACAGTGATATAGCTACAGTATATATTTCACATTACTTCCTCATAATATGACATTTATTTTCAGACTGGAGGCTATCTGCATGCCACAGCTGCTGCCCTTTCAGTAAAACCCATCTGACCCCTGTGCATGGCCATTATCTATTATCTGTTTTCACTGTTAAGCCAGAGTGCCAAAGACACATTTCCCTTTTGTAAAATGTAATGGGCAATTACGTTTTCATAACTAATGATGAAATAGAGTTGTCTCTCCTATTCAGTATTTACTGTACAGTACTCACTGGCAAACACTGAGATGTTATCGTGGTAGGCTTGGTTCAGGGTATAGTTGACGATGCTGTCTTCATCAGGGAAACCCTTGAAGATATCCACACTGACCTGGAACAAGAGAAGTAGAAAAAGACAAAAAAAATACACTTTAAAATACACTTTATCTATTGTCCTTGCAGTCAAAGGAAAATGAATCTCGTTCCTTGTTCCCAACCCTTCTGAAATACACACACAGGTTGGAGAGGTTGGATCCCAGGTCTGCCACAGTGCCAACTGCCAAGAGCACAGGAACCGTCTATAACACTGGTAACACCTCTAACACTGGTAACACTAGTCCTTGCCCTATGGACTCTGGTTAAAAGTCAGGGTGCCATTTGGGATGTCTCCTGGGACTGAGCATTGAATGGAGCTTTGCGTGCTGTGTGGTACTGATTCTCAATGCTCATATTACTGTACGCCAGCTGTCTGTGGGACTGGATCAATGTACTCAAGTTCTATCGCTCTTCCTGTGTCAGTCTGAATCAGACCACCCATGTTTATGGTACCTCCTGCCGCCATACAGGCTGTGTCTGAAATGCCATCCTATTTGCTTATATACTGTAAGGTAGTGCACTACTTTAGGCCAGATCCCTCTTGGCTCTGACCAAAAGTAGTGCATTTTTTTGGAAATAGGGTGGCATTTGGGACACAACAACGGCTCATCTCCTGAACACTGACCTTGGACATGAAGTGTGTCCAGCCGCAGGCTGCGTTGTCGATGGTGTCCAGCTGCTCCAGCAGGGTGGAGGTGTTGGACAGGGTGTAGTTGCCATCCAGCAGCCCACGCAACAGGTCACTGTCCGTCCCGTTCAGCAGCTCCGGGTGACCACGCAGGTTAGAGGTCAACTAAGAAGAGGAGGACATCAGAAGTTGTGTTTGTGTTTATGTTTATGTTTATGTTTATGTTTATGCTTATGTTACAGTATGTGTACGTATGGGCTTATCAGGCAAGATAAGGACTGTATAAATGTACTGTGTGGGGGACAATAAATATTTAGTATTATGTGTATGCGTTATCTTATTAAGTTATTACTGTGTGTTACCAGCTGCAGCCAGGACAGTTGGTGGTGCAGCTTGCCCTCCTCCAGGTATGTCCTGAGCTGGGCAGAGATGTTGAGCCACACCCTGGCGTAGTGAGTCACGTTCCCCACAAACGCAAATGTCTCATTTGCCTACAAAGACAGCAAGCAATAGCACATGTCACCATCAACACAGAAGCTGTGCAAGTCCTAGCTCTGGTCCAAGGTGTTACGTGTGGCTTGCTGGCACTAGGTTTTCTCAGCTAACACCCTGGACCAGAGCTATCCGAGTCCCATCACTGTATCCAGTTACTCTATCCACATCCTTTCAACCTTTGTTACTTTTCTGTTGAGTCCTTTCTGTGGCCACTCTCTCCACTCCCTGCCCCTCTCCCTCCCTCTCTAGTTTGAATCATTTCTTAGCCTCCATCCTCCAGTCCACGTGCAAAGATAAGAAATCAACTGTCTGACAATAACAAGCCTGTGGTAACTAGTGGGATGTACAGAGAAACAGAATCAATGGCCAGTTGTGCATATGTTGTGGTATAGCGAGACCTCCGGGGACTGAGGAGGAGCATGATTAATCTAGCAGCTCATTGACTTCCTACACATCGTGCTCTAAACCAATATACAGAACATGCAGTTGAATGGTTAATGTGTTTAGGCTGGGAAACAAATGACCATGGGGTTCCTAATGAATTCATGTTCTCAATACGCTGAGAGTCTAAAAGTGTCTGATAAATGACTTTGGGGTTCCCACTAAAGACCACGTTCCCTTTTCTTCTTAATATGAGTCTCAATCCCAGGAGGTTGGTGGAACCTAAATTAGGGAGGACGGGGTTGTGGTAATGGCTGGAGCGGAATTAGTGGATTGGTATCAAATACACCAAACACATGATTTCCATCTGGCATACATATGCATTTCATAGTCATTTTCATATATTCTTTATGAAATTAAAATAGACAATATATAGCTGTATATCCTGCTAATGTTTAACCCTGCAATGCAAAAATGACATCGGAACAACTCTATCGCAGAGGACACAGCATAGAAGGCACCAGTCACTGTATACATACAGTATCAGTCAAAAGTTTGGACACACCTACTAATTTTTACTAATTTTATTTTTTACTATTTTCTATATCGTGGAATAATAGTGAAGACATCAAAACTATGAAAAAACACACATGGAAACATGTAGTAAACAAAAACGTATTAAAAGTAGCCACCCTTTGCATTGATGACAGCTTTGCACACTCTTGGCATTCTCTCAACCAGCTTCATAAGTCACCTGGAATGCATTTAAATTAACAGCTGTGCCTTCTTAAAAGTTAATTTGTGGAATTGTTTTCCTTCTTAATGCATTTGAGCCAATCGGTTGTGTTGTGACAAGGTATACAGAAGATAGCCCTATTTGGTAAAATACCAAGTCCATATTATGTCAAGAACAGCTCAAATAAGCTAAGAGAAACGACAGTCCATCATTACTTTAAGACATGAAGGTCAGTCAATGCGGAACATTTCAAGAACTTCAAGAAGTTTCTTCAAGTGCGTTCGCAAAAAACATCAAGCGCTATGATGAAACTGGCTCTCATGAGGACCGCTACAGGAAAGGAAGACCCAGAGTTACTTAGAGTTAATTCGCCTCAGAACTTGCTGCCCAAATAAATGCTTCACAGAGTTCAAGTAACAGACACATCTCAACATCAACTGTTCAGAGGAGACTGCGTGAATCAGGCCTTCATGGTCGAATTGCTGCAAAAACTCCACCACTAACGGACACCAATAAGAAAAAGAGACTTGCTTGGGCCAAGAAACACAAGCAATGGATATTAGACCAGTGGAAATCTGTCCTTTGGACTCCAAAATTGAGATTTTTGGTTCCAGCCACTGTGTCTTTGTGAGACGCAGGGTAGGTGAATTGATGATCTCCGCATGTGTGGTTCCCACCGCGAAGCATGGAGGAGGAAGTGTGATGGTGTGGGGGTGCTTTGCTGGTGACTGTCTGATTTATTTAGAATTCAAGGCACACATAACCAGCATGGCTACTACAACATTCTGCAGCAATCTGGTTTGCGCTTAGTGGGACTATCATTTGTTTTTCAACAGGACAATGACCCCAGACACTTCCAGGCTGTGTAAGGGCTATTTTACCAAGAAGGAGAGTTATGAAGTGCTGCATCAGATAGCCTGGCATCCACAATCACCTGACCTAAACCCAATAGAGATGGTTTGGGATGAGTTGGACCGCAGAGTGAAGGAAAGTGCTCAGTATATGTGGGAACTCCTTCAAGACTGATGGAAAGCATTCCAGGTGAAGCTGGTTGAGAGAATGCCAAGAGTGTGCAAAGCTGTCATCAAGGCACAGGGTGACTACTTTGAAAAAATCTCAAATATCACATATATTCTGATTTGTTTAACACTTTTTTGGTTATTCCATGATTCCATGTGTGTTATTTCATAGTTCTGATGTCTTCACTATTATTCTACAATGTAGGAAATAGTAAAAAATAAAGTAAAACCCTTGAATGAGTAGTTGTGTCCAAAATTTTGACTGGACTGTACATATGCATTATAATGATACAGATGGCAGAGTCTGAAAGAACATGATCATGTACTTGCCTTCTGAATGACTTTGTCCACCTGTGAGCCAACGGGAGAGTAGAGGATCTTGGGATTTGTAGTCATCAGATGCACGAGTAAACCCAGATTGCGCTGCTCTTTACTGGTGAAACCCAGAGAGCTCATATTCCCCTGCTTCAAAGCTTCAGGCTCAATGATCCTGGAGAGACAGAAGACAGAAATCAACAACTTTAGCCTTTATAGCATAGGTATAGAGCACAGGGTTTCCCTACCCTGGTGCCAGCCCAGCTCTAACACACCTCATCAATTCCAAACATTACGTTCTTGTTTAGTTGAACTGGGGTGTTCTTATACGTCTGGAACAAAAGCCTGCATACCCTGTAGATCACTAGCCTGGTCCTGGATCTGTTTGTGCTCCAGCCATTCCATTGGTGTCATGACAGTAAGTGACAGGGGATTGGCATGATAGAACAAACAGACTGGCACTCAGGTTGATCTTGACTGGCACTCAGGTTGTTCTCAAGTCAAAGAACAACAGCACAGGAATGATCCCATTACGAAGACACACACCTATCGTTCCCACACAGAATAGGCTGCAGCCCTGCCCACAGCTGAACAAAAGCAGAAAACTGTGAATGAGGATTCTCTTTCCCTTTCTCTCGTCCTCCACCCTCCTCCTCTCCTCCCTCCTCCCCAGGGGTCTCAGTGGTGTTGGGCCCCCAGGTAGTGGCGTTGCGGGCCCAGGAGGTGGTGGTGTTGGCGGGGGCCCCAGGGGCCGTATGACCCCCAGCACAGGCCCCCTTAGGGAGCAGGCGAGCCAGGCCTGACAGCAGGTCTACGTCCCTGACGAGCCTCTCCACGTCAGCCAGGTCTTTCAGCAGAGCACCCAGGTGGGACTGGGACAGAGGAGCCGAGAAGTTGACCTTCTCCAGACGCAGCTGGTGTGGAGAGCAAGAAAGGGAGTGAGAGAGAGAGAGAGAGAGAGAGAGAGAGAGAGTGAAAGAAGAGAAGAATCAGAGGAAGAGAGGAGAATGAGTGCTGTAGAGTACATAGATATACTGAGGAGGCATGGACTGTCTGCCATTCCACACTCCACAGTGTTTACAGTATTTATTTGTGTTTGATGAGTGAAAAGCACTTTGCCATCAGGGCCGGATTACTGAACGGGCAGGTGCCACGGGGCCCCCGACCTTCTCCCAGCCTCATGGTAAAATGTGTACAATAGCGTTATAATACTGCACATTTTTCTCTCTGTACCATGGCAAAATGTCCTGGAGGTTCCCGGAGATCCCCGGAGGTCCCCGGATGTCCCCGGAGGTCCCCAGAAGGGCACGGAAGTCGGTGCCAAATGCGGTAGTCCGGCCCTGCTCACCATGGTGATTCCCAGTTCAAAGCAGCCTTTGAGTGTGCACCCTATTCTCTATTCAGTGCACTTCTTTTGACCAGGAACCATAGGGCTCAGTTCAAAAGTAGGGCACTGAATAGGGAATAGGGTGAAATTTGGGATGAAGCCATTGTCTCTCAGTACTGTACCTTGGCAATGAGGCTCTATCTGGTCTCTCAGTACTGTACCTTGTCAACAAGGCTCTGTGTGTCTATCTACTCTCTCAGTACTGTACCTTGTCAACGAGGCTCTGTGTGTCTATCTACTCTCTCAGTACTGTAACTTGTCAACAAGGCTCTGTGTGTCTGTCTGCTCTCTCAGTACTGTACCTTGTCAACGAGGCTCTGTGTGTCTATCTGCTCTCTCAGTACTGTACCTTGTCAACGAGGCTCTGTGTGTCTATCTGCTCTCTCAGTACTGTACCTTGTCAACGAGGCTCTGTGTGTCTATCTGGTCTCTCAGCTCCTGGCTCATCTCTCCAAAGCGCTCAGTCCTCTGTCTCTCCCCGCCACCACACACTGTGCTGCGATAGGCCTGGAGCAGGGACTGCTGCTTCTCAGGAACCAATAGGATCTTGCTCAGCTCACCAGTCCCATCCTCCCCACAAGTAAGCATTTCCAACATGGCACCAGTCAGGAGAACACCCTTCGAGTGGGATTTATTTATATTTTTACAATCAACAGCATATACATTTCATCATCATCATCATCATCATCATCATCATCGTCATCACAGTCATCACCATCATCCTCATCAACCTCATCATCATCAACCTCATCGTCATCATCATCTTCTTCATACTCATCATCGTCATCGTACAGTATACAGTATAAATTATTTGAATGGTATTCCTGTACAATAAAGGTCAGTGATTCAATATAAAAAAAGACAGGAGGAAGGAGGAAAGAAAAGGAGGATGATTCAGATATAGGAGAATATATCAGGTAGTGTACCTCCATCTCCTTCAGGCCCTGGGGATCGTATCTCTGGCCTGCCTCTCCTTCTGCTAGGCCTAATGCCTGAGACATGAGTTTGAGTAGGCCCTGCCGATGGGCTGCTTTGGTTGGGTCTCGTAAAGCTTCGTGGATCAGTCCTCCGTCCAGACGATGCATGGCTCCCAGAAGCTTCTCCTGAAGGGAGGATAGTACAGGGATTACTGCAGAACTAATACACCCACTCAGATCAATTCAATGTAATATTTCCAATTAGCATCCTACTTCCAGTTGAAGGCTCTTCTCTGCAGGGGTTTGTGCGGTCTCTTTTGCCCCACCTGAAGCATGACTACTCCCCCCTCCAGCTCTGGGGTACAGGCCAAATATCATGTTGAAGACCTACAGTTCAGCAGGGGGAGAGAGGGCACATACATTCAGAGAACAGGATGCACACACACACACACGCACACACACACACACACACACACACACACACACACACACACACACACACACACACACACACACACACACACACACACACACACACACACACCTTTGCCAAATCTGAAATTTTGACGATCGGGTGTTAGTGGTTACTAGTATAGATGTCAAAAATGTGTTATCTAAATTGAAATATAACCAAGAGGAAAGATTCAGGTTTGGCAGGCTATACTGACATTGTTTGTTACTTAATTGTTCATCAGTCATGTGACAACATTGGAATTTAAATGCGCAACAAAAAAAAACACCATTACTCTATATTAAAACACTCCCCAGGGGGTTGATGGGGACTGGGGAGGTACTGTGTGTGTGTGTGTGTGTGTGTGTGTGTGTGTGTGTGTGTGTGTGTGTGTGTGTGTGTGTGTGTGTGTGTGTGTGTGTGTGTGTGTGTGTGTGTGTGTGTGTGTGTGTGTATCTGCTGGTGTACATGCATGCGTGTGACAGGAGCACAGACCTCTTTGAGGTTGACAGGAGTGGAGAGCAGAAGGCTGGCCGTGTTATTGGGGAGAGACAGATTCCTGACCAGAAACTGACGGAACACAGACTGGTTCTTCAACATACTGGCCACGGTGAACCCTGCAGGGGTAGAGTCATTCAGCACAACCACAGAGAATATACTGAACTGCTTCTCCAGTAGAGATGACACAGCACTCTATCAAAAACAGTGTATAACTCATTCAATAACTTGCAGCTGCTGGGTACAAAAATACACTCATTAAATAAATATAAGATACCCACAACACACTGATAAATGTTCCCGCTGTTTAAATGTGCAACGTTTCACCCAGAAGTTCGCTAGCTAGCTAGGTCACGTTGTTGGCTAACTCAACTGAGCTGCTAGCTAGCTAACCTTACACACTGTTTAGCCAAGCGAAATAAATATCATCAGCTCGATCATTTCCTTTTAGCTATCTACCTTGATGTAATCATTGTAAATGAAAAAGACAGTCACCAAATGCATTTGTAACAGCCATGAAGAGAGGACTAACAGTAAAAGGAGAAGGTAGGCTACTGAACAGGTCATTTGATGGGAGGACAATATCAAAATATTTTGCAGTTCCAGTACCTAGAAGGGAAAACTTTGAGGACAGAGAGATAAGAGATAATAGCAAACATAATATTCGGTCCTGTATAATTGAAATATAATGAAGCCTGTTTCTTTGATGTGTTCTGTCCTCAAATATGGAAAGCTTTGAAAGCCTGTTTGCAGATGCAGAGAGAGGTGCCAATGAATGTCCTAAGACTGAGACTAAGGCTGTATATATATATCCTATATATATCCTATATGCCATGGATTATACTGTATGTGTACCTATATTATTAACAAATGTTGTATACAAAATGAAAGTCACACAAAATGTATAAACCTTTTCCAACTGGAGCTAGAGGTCTGTTGGGTGTGCAGGGTTCTGTTTCAGCCTAGTAATAACACACCTGATAATCAAGTGTGCTATTTCTGGGCTGGAATAGAAGTCTACTCACTGAGTAGATCAGGGATCAGTGGAGCAAGGTTGACCAATGCTGGTATGATGAGCCTGTCCTGCACACTACCATTCCCTTAGACAAACTGGCCTTGTCCCATTCCTTAATAAAAATGTTGGGGTTACTATCATTTGTTTTAGATGATTTTTCAAACAAGCATTGCCATCTGTGTCGGCCAACACCTACGTACACCATTAGTCTCCGTTCCTCCTCATGTCACCAGCCTCCACTGACGCTGAACCATCATATGTTGTATTGAAAAAAAATCCACCTTCACATCTATTAAGGTTCTAAATGTTATGACTCCGCTAAACTGGGTCTGACACAAACTGACACACATACCTTGGCTGGTGTTGAAGCCGTTGTCCAGCGGGGAGGGCCCTGTGGGCGTGCTGAGTCTCTCCAGGTGTTGTTGCAGGGACTCCAGCTCCTGGCCCAGTCCTGGCCTGTCTGCTGTGAGCAGGTGGTTCTGTAACACCACATCACTGATCCGCTCCAACAACTGGGTCACACTGGGGGAGGGGGGAGAAGTGGGAGAGGGAGGGGCAGTAGGGGGGAGAGAGAGAGTCGAGCGAGTGAAAGGAAGGGACAAAGCGAGAGAGGGAAAAGACAGGTGGGAGGGACAAAAGAGAGAGAGAGAGGTGTAGGGTATAGTTCAAAGACACAATGGCAGCCCTCTCCCATTAGGAGGGCCCACACATCAACAGAGAGAGATTCAATTATTAAATGCATATAATTACAGATTATGACCATTGTACACTCCTGCCATTACTGTAAGTATTGTAGACATTAACACTGTTAGTCCATCAGTGGTATGTGACATTAAACTAAATAAAAGTTGTCTGTAGTAAAGAGAGAGAGAGAGAGAGAGAGAGAGAGAGAGATTGAATTGACAGACAGACAGACAGACAGACAGACAGACAGAGAGCGAGAGATTGAATTGACAGACAGACAGACAGACAGACAGACAGACAGACAGACAGACAGCGAGAGATTGAATTTACAGACAGACAGACAGACAGACAGACAGACAGACAGACAGACAGACAGACAGACAGACAGGGGGAGAGGGGGAGAGGGGGAGAGGGAGGACAGCTAGGACTGACTGACTATGTGACTCACGTGGCGTTCTTGTACTGCAGGAAGCCAAACTCGTCCCTCTGGCCGTCGGGACACAGAGACTGCATGATGGGGATGATGCCTGCTGAGGTGAGGGGTGCTGCGCTGTAGAAGGCTGGACAGACAGGACGGACACCAGGGAGGGACAGGAAAAGGGACAGAGGGTAGGTAGGGAGATCAGAGATAGAGAGGGGTAGAGAGAGATAGAGAGGGATGACATTGATAGAGAGGAAGGGGAGAGAAAGCGAGGTATAGATATATGGGTCAAAGGGATAGTATTCACAGGAAAATCGCCGAAGAGAGGAGAGGGAAGAGAGGAGAGAGAAGAGAGGAGAGGAAAGAGAGGAGAGGGAAGAGAGGAGAGAGAAGAGAGGAGAGGGAAGAGAGGAGAGAGGAGAGGGAAGACATGAGAGAGAAGAGAGGAGAGGGAGAGAGGAGAGAAGGAGAGGAAGAGAGGAGAGAGAGAAGAGAGGGAAGAGGGAAGAGGGAGGAGAGGGAAGAGAGGAGAGGGAGGAGAGAAGAGAGGAGAGAGAAGAGAGGAGAGGGAAGAGAGGAGAGGGAAGAGAGGAGAGGGAAGAGAGGAGAGGGAAGAGAGGAGAGGGAAGAGAGGAGAGAGGAGAGGGGAGAGGGAAGAGATGAGAGAGAAGAGAGGAGAGGGAAGAGATGAAAGAGAAGAGAGGAGAGGGAAGTGGATTGAAGGATTGGTAAGGAAGAGGTTCGTTGGAGGGTTTCAATGTAGTCCAAAGACCAAAAAGGAGAAAAGAGAGGGGAGGTTAGAGAGAAAGCGAAACCCCGGTCACCGATAACACACAGTCAGAAGCAGAGAGAAGCGGTACCCAGATGTCAGGGCTGAGACATAGAGTGCTGTCATCTTTATGTGTGCTCTTGTTTGTCATCCACTCATAAACGGTGACTGCTGCTGGACACGCTTTAATCAAGCCTGGAATAAGAACTAGGTCCATGCTAATAGTGTACAATGGAATGGCCCATGTTTCCATGACAACCGTAAAGAGTTTTTCTCACTCTTTTGTCTTTCAGCAGCAGTAGATCCATCCACCCACTGGGCGAGGTGCCTGGCAACAACAACACTCTCTATTCTACTTAATTATCCATCCATCTCTCACTCCCTCATATTACATGAATTCATCCCTTTGGATAGAACAAGAATCCTAGCTTAATAACAAATAGGCCTCTTTGAGAATGTCGGAGAGGTATAAAAATGAGTTACTCCCTGTGATTATAAAAATCGATCCATTTCACCAACGTTGCTTTATCCTAAGACTAAATCGCTGCCACTTACTCTGGTGCTATTACTGTCTTATTGAATAACCTATAACAGTTAAAAACACCCACTGCTGAGTCAATTCCAGACAAAGTGAGCACTTCTCATAAATGGTCTAGGATGATGTTGCCCCTAGAGACACTGATCTAAGGTCAGTTCTGGGGTTTCCCACCTCTGATGGTTATGGTTTGGTTTGGAGAGGGTAGACTGATCCTGGATCTGTTCCTAACGGCAACTTGTATTTAGAGCTGCTGAGTAATATCTTTAGTGACTGACTCTGTAGTGAAGGTTGTCTGTTTAACAGAACTTGTACCTGCATCATACATGGCTCATATTCTCTACAATCACCATAGGAGAACCCTTTGAAGAACCCTTGTTGGTTCCAGGTAGAACGCGTTTGATTCCAAGTAGAAAAGTTTTGGGTTCCTGTAGAACTCTTTCCACAGAGGGTTTTACATGGAACCCAAAATGATTCTACCAGGAAGCCAAAGGGATTATTCTGGAGAATTCTCTTTTGGAACTCTTTTTTCTATGAGTGTATACGTTGCACTATTTTTTACCAGGGCCCATAGTGCACTAAATAGGGAATACATATAGGTTGCCATTTAGGATAGTCATCCCCTCCCAGGTCAGACCTGACATCTGGATCAGTCAACCAGCAGAAAAGATCAGGGTACCAGTCAGTCAGAGCTAGCCTGGCTACCAGTCTGTCACAGCTAACCTGGGTACCAGTCTGTCAGAGCTGGCCTGAGTACATTTACATTTACATTTAAGTCATTTAGCAGACGCTCTTATCCAGAGCGACTTACAAGTTAATTTTTACCTTTATTTAACCAGGCAAGTCAGTTAAGAACACATTCTTATTTTTCAATGACGGCCTGGGAACAGTGGGTTAACTGCCTGTTCAGGGGCAGAACGACAGATTTGTACCTTGTTGGCTCGGGGGTTTGAACTCACAACCTTCCGGTTACTAGTCCAACGCTCTAACCACTAGGCTACCCTGCCGCCCCAAGTACCCAAGTACCAGTCCATCACAGCAAACCTGGGTACCAGTCCGTCACAGCTAGCCTGGGTGCCAGTCTGTCAGAGCTAGCCTGGGTACCAGTCTGTCACAGCTAGCCTGGGTACTAGTCTGTCAGAGCAAGCCTGGGTACAAGTCTGTTAGAGCTAGCCTGGGTACAAGTCTGCTAGAGCTAGCCTGGGTGTCAGTCCGCCAGAGCTAGCCTGGGTACCAGTCTGTCAGAGCTAGCCTGGGTGTCAGTCAGTTAGAGCTAGCCTGGGTACCAGTCTGTCTGTGCCACCATGCCACTCCTTAGACATGATAGGACACAGATCTGGGCCCAGGCTGAATAAGAGCTAGCTTCAGCCAGATGTATGTTATGTATACAGTATTGACAGTAGCATTTATTGTCACCAGTAACTGGTTATCACAGAAACACAGACATGTAGAAACATAGACAGACACACACAGAGACAACATTCATCTTCAAAATTCTCACAAATCCCTTTAAAGGAATATTTTCCCACAGACAGCCCAGTGACACATCCCTTTAAAGGAATATTTTCCCACAGACAGCCCAGTGACAAATCCCTTTAAAGGAATATTTTCACACAGACAGCCCAGTGACAAATCCCTTTAAATGAATATTTTCACACAGACAGCCCAGTGACAAATCCCTTTAAAGGAATATTTTCACACAGACAGCCAAGTGATAAATCCCTTTAAAGGAATATTTTCCCACAGACAGCCCAGTGACAAATCCCTTTAAAGGAATATTTTCCCACAGACAGCCCAGTGACAAATCCCTTTAAAGGAATATTTTCCCACAGACAGCCAAGTGACAAATCCCTTTAAAGGAATATTTTCCCACAGACAGCCCAGTGACAAATCCCTTTAAAGGAATATTTTCCCACAGACAGCCCAGTGACAAATCCCTTTAAAGGAATATTTTCCCACAGACAGCCCAGTGACAAATCCCTTTAAAGGAATATTTTCCCACAGACAGCCAAGTGACAAATCCCTTTAAAGGAATATTTTCCCACAGACAGCCCAGTGACAAATCCCTTTAAAGGAATATTTTCCCACAGACAACCCAGTGACAAATCCCTTTAAAGGAATATTTTCCCACAGACAGGCCAGTGACTTTGTTTGTCACTGTGACCGTGTGAGAGCCGTCACAGATCACATTTCGTATTTGCTCCCTGCACATGTGAGCCGGTGCATGTGCATCCCTTGTGTGTTGTGTATATGTGGTGCGGTGCCAGTGTGTGCCTTACAGCGCTAACCTGGGCACAAAGCTTTTTAGCATCAGTCAGATGTGTGAAATAGGATCTGTTGGCCAGAGACAACATTGTAGACAGATCCCTTCCCAGTCACTGAGCCTATGTCACAAATGACAACCTTTTCCCCTATGTAATGCACTGCCCTGGTCAAAAGTAGTGCCCTATAAAGGGAATAGGGTGCCATGTTGTACGCCTGAGACTCAGCACGGTGCTGACAACACAGAGACACACACATAGCTCGCAAGCACACACATACACACACACTTGTCCCAGACAGGATTATAACAGGAGACCAAAGTCAGAGTCAAGGTAATCATAACTTAGAGATAATCATGAAGCCACAATGATAAAGACTTTGACACTTACAGACTGATTCAGCATGCAGTGAACATGCATCATGAAGATACGAGAGAGAAGGGAGAGAGAGAACAGAGAGAGAGAAAGAAGAGAGAAGAGAGAGAGAGAGAGAAGAGAGAGAGAGAAGAGAGAGAGAAGAGAGAGAGAAGAGAGAGAGAAGAGAGAGACAGAGAGATGGGAGAGAGAGAGAAGAGAGAGAGAAGAGAGAGAGAAGAGAGAGAGAGACAGAGAGAAGAGAGAGAGAAGAGAGAGAGAGAAGTGCGAGAGAGAAGTGCGAGAGAGAGAGAGAGAGAGAGAAGAGAGAGAGAGAAGAGAGAGAGGAGAGAGAGTGAGAGGAGAGAGAGAGAAGAGCGAGAGAAGAGAGAGAGAGAGAAGAGAGCGACAGAGAGAGGGGAGAGAGAGAGAAGAGAGAGAGAGAGAGAGAGAGAAAAGCAGAGGGTCATAGAGTAAAAGAGAAGAAAAAACAGGTAAATAAAACAGGTGTGGATGTCTGTGGACAATGACAGTACATAACTAAACATGACAGTACATGACTAAACATGACAGTACATGACAGTCAATAAACAGTATGAATGACAACACTCGACACCAGTGTTTTATGCAACCAGACTTTCATTCAATGGCAGATTAGTAAAGCTCCATTTGAGCCTTGTACATCTGAACAGAAATACTGTAGGTGGAAATTCTATACAGCGTTACGTTATCATCTTTCACAACAACACACAGAGGCTGGGTCCCAAATGGCACCCTATAGCCTTTACAGAGGACTACTAAAAGTAGTGTACTGTGTAGGAAATAGGGTGCCATTTGAGAAGCACACATTCTATATTAAGATCAAGATGCATCCTCTACATCTGCAGGCTACAGTCGCATGCCCTTCCTTCTGGAACTGCACAGCGGGACTGTCACTGCAAGTCTAGTTAGATTGATGTGTTGTGTTCAAACTGGTGGTGGTGGACTCCCCTTCAATAGTGAGCTGTAGCAACGGGGGATTCCCACACAACCACAACACTGTGCCTAACTAACCACCAACCACCGTCACTCCTCACCCCCTGGCTCCCGTTCTGCTCTCATCTTTTTCTGCATTAGCCTGGTCCCAGATCTGTCTCTCTTTCTGTAGCCTGGTCCCAGATCTGTTCTCTTTTTCTGTAGCCTGGTCCCTGATCTGTTCTCTCTTTCTGTAACCTGGTCCCAGATCTGTTCTCTCTTACTGTAACCTGGTCCCAGATCTGTTCTCTCTTTCTGTAGCCTGGTCCCAGATCTGTTCTCTCTTTCTGTAGACTGGTCCCAGATCTGTTCTCTCTTTCTGTAACCTGTCCCTGTCTGTTCTCTCTTTCTGTACCTGGTCCCTGATCTGTTCTCTTTTCTGTAACCTGGTCCCAACCTGGTCATCTCTATATGTAACCTGGTCCCAGATCTGTTCTCTCTTTCTGTAGCCTGGTCCCAGATCTGTTCTCTCTTTCTGTAGACTGGTCCCAGATCTGTTCTCTCTTTCTGTAACCTGGTCCCTGATCTGTTCTCTCTTTCTGTAACCTGGTCCCTGATCTGTTCTCTCTTTCTGTAACCTGGTCCCAGATCTGTTCTCTCTTTCTGTAACCTGGTCCCAGATCTGTTCTCTCTTTCTGTAACCTGGTCCCAGATCTGTTCTCTCTTTCTGTAGACTGGTCCCAGATCTGTTCTCTCTTTCTGTAACCTGGTCCCTGATCTGTTCTCTCTTTCTGTAACCTGGTCCCTGATCTGTTCTCTCTTTCTGTAACCTGGTCCCAGATCTGTTCTCTCTTTCTGTAACCTGGTCCCAGATCTGTTCTCTCTTTCTGTAACCTGGTCCCAGATCTGTTCTCTCTTTCTGTAACCTGGTCCCAGATCTGTTCTCTCTTTCTGTAGCCTGGTCCCAGATCTGTTCTCTCTTTCTGTAGACTGGTCCCAGATCTGTTCTCTCTTTCTGTAACCTGGTCCCTGATCTGTTCTCTCTTTCTGTAACCTGGTAACATATCTGTTCTCTCTTTCTGTAGCCTGGTCCCAGATCTGTTCTCTCTTTCTGTAACCTGGTCCCTGATCTGTTCTCTCTTTCTGTAACCTGGTCCCAGATCTGTTTGTGCTTTTTCCAACTCCATTGCTGTACTTGTCAAGCGAAACAATGTTTGGCATGATGGCACAAACAGACTGGCACTGCCGTCTGCATCCCTTCTACTACTCTTTCATTTGGACACCTTTTTGTGAAGCTCCCTTCTTTCAGTCTTTCCTACCTTCCTTGACAGGGATGGCAGGTTTCTTCTGGCGCAGGCCCAGCAGGATGAAGAAAAGGACCAGCGGGATGAAGATCTCAAAGGCCAACACCCACTGTAGGGAGGGAGGGAGAGAGAGAGAGGGAGAGAGGGGAAGGGAGGTTGAGAGGGAGAGAGAGGGAGGGAGGGGAAGGGAGGTTGAGAGGGAGAGAGAGGGAGGGAGGGCGAGAGGGAGAGAAGGAGGGAGGGAGATTGAGAGAGAGAGAAGGAGGGAGGGCGATTAGAGAGGGAGGGAGGGAGGGAGGGAGGGAGGGAGGGAGGGAGGGAGGGAGGGAGGGAGGGGAGGGAGAGGGAGAGAGAGATTGAGAAGGAGGGAGGGCGAGTTAGAGAGAGGGAGGGAGGGAGGGGAGGGAGGGGGAGGGAGGGAGATTGAGAGAGAGAGAATGAGGGAGGGTGAGTTTGAGAGAGGGAGGGAGGGAGAAAGGGGGAGGGGGGAGAGAGAGAGGAGAAGGAGGGAGAGCGAGTTAGAGGGAGGGAGGGAGGGAGGGAGATTGAGAGAGAGAGAGGGAGGGAGAGCGAGTTAGAGAGAGGGAGGGAGGGAGGGAGGGAGGGAGGGAGGGAGGGAGGGAGGGAGGGAGGGAGGGAGGGAGGGAGGGAGGGAGGGAGGGAGGGGGAGGGAGAGAGAGATTGAGAGAGAGAAGGAGGGAGGGCGAGTTAGAGAGAGGGAGGGAGGGAGGGAGAGTGGGAGGGAGGGGGGAGGGAGGGAGATGAGGGAGGGTGAGTTTGAGAGAGGGAGGGAGGGAGAAAGGGGGAGGGGAGGAGAGAGAGAGAGTGAGAGACACAGCGAGAGAGTTAAACCGCTGAACAGATAAAGCAGTGTAGGCCGTAGTGTGTTTACTACAGTAAAGAACTACAATGTCAAATCCAGTTAGATACTGATTTGCTTTCCACGCTGAACCACTCGTTGTGGATTGGAATTGACTTGGTGATGGATCAACATAGTGAATGGATTGAGTTGACTTAGCCCAGTAAATCAGAGACTTGGTGTGAAGGGTGTCCATTTGCTAATCATGCACTATTGGCTTATACTGCCAGTGCTTTCTAAAGTGGTCAGTTACAGATATGATATGCTTATGAAGAAGAAGAGGGTCCCACACACACTCACACACTCACATCAGGGCAGCTGTGGTTATTGGTCTATGTCATGTTCAGTTTCACACGCTCTGAGAGAACACAGACATCCAGAAGTGAAAGCACAGCAGAAAGGAAGATTGATTCACAGACAACTGCAGAGACATAGAACCACCAGCCACAAACAGCAGCTAATGACCTCTTCAGTTCTGATCAATACTGGAAAAGGAAATGTTGATAGTTTATTCCTCCATTAGGAAGGATTTCATAACTACCACATTCCCCCTTTTTTCTTCTCTGTACTTTCATTTATTCAGCGCTGCACACGCCCCTCGCCGTCATTGTGAATAAGAATTTGGACTTAATTGACTTGCCTCGTCAGATAAAGGTTAAATACACAAATTAAATACAAATCTGGGGTCTATTTCTTCCTTCCTCATCTCACTACGAGAGACACTATCACTCTCTAAACATTCAATTACATGCCTTGAGCCTGATAAACAGCAAGTTCATAGTTCACATCAAGAATGTGGAGGAACGGTAGCTATGTTTTATGAGAGAGAGAGAGAGAGAGAGAGAGAGAGATGGGAGGGGGGTGGAGAGAGAAAGACAAAGAGAGACCCTCTGCTACAGTCTTCTCTGCTGGGCCCATATAGGCCAAGCCTCGTTCTCTGGGGGTGGCAATCACTGATCACCTGAAGGGACATGGGCTGTGTCCCCATAGGTCCTGGTCAAAAGTGGTGCATTTACGTACGGAATACAGTGCCATTTGGGACACAGCCCAGTTCTCCCCATCTACACCGGTCACCTGGTCTAACCAGCTGTCCAACTAGAGCTGTCGTGTCCTGATTTAAACCTCAGCCATTCTTCAGCTGAAGTGTGGCCTGCATTGTTGGGCACATTGAAGTGTGATGCATTTAATGCTTTGTGTTAAACATAATCACAAAATGTCATTAAAAGTGTGGTATGGAGATGAGAGGGTACGCAAACGAAGACACCAGCGAGAGTATTCAAACTGAGACACCAGCGAGAGTACACAAACTGAGACACCAGCGAGAGTACACAAACTGAGACACCAGCGAGAGTACGCAAACTGAGACACCAGCGAGAGTACACAAACTGAGTCACCAGTGAGAGTACGCAAACTGAGACTTCTCTCTCTCTATGTCTCTCATACCCCTCTCTCTCATCCCTCTCTCTCTCTCTCTCTCTCTCTCTCTCTCTCATACGACCCTCTTTCTCATCCCCCCTCTCTCGCTCTCTCTCTCTCATCCCCCCCTCTCTCTCCCTCTCTCTCTCTTTCTCTCTGCCACAACCAAACCCATACAAACACTCAGACACACCCACACAAACAGTGCATGTGTGTAGGGCCATCTGTTCAATCATAGTGCTGAGTCACCAGAGAAAGGAATGATGGACAAGTGACTGAGTGACAGCGCAGGTGTGTCAAATCAAATCAAATTTTATTTGTCACATACACATGGTTAGCAGATGTTAATGCGAGTGTAGCGAAATGCTTGTGCTTCTAGTTCCGACAATGCAGTAATGACCAACAAGTAATCTAACTAACAATTCCAAAACTACTGTCTAAAACACAAGTGTAGGGGGATAAAGAACATGCACATAAAGATATATGAATGAGTGATAGTACAGAGCGGCATAGGCAAGATACAGTAGATGGTATCGAGTACAGTATATACATATGAGATGAGTATGTAAACAAAGTGGCATAGTTAAAGTGGCTAGTGATACATGTATTACATAAAGATGCAGTAGATGATAGAGTACAGTATATACGTATACATATGAGATGAATAATGTAGGGTATGTAAACATTCTATTAGGTAGCATTGTTTAAAGTGGCTAGTGATATATTTTACATCATTTCCCATCAATTTCCATTATCCTGTAGGTTCATGCTCTACAACATCCGCAGAGTACGACCCTGCCTCACACAGGAAGCGGCGCAGGTCCTAATCCAGGCACTTGTCATCTCCCGTCTGGATTACTGCAACTCGCTGTTGGCTGGGCTCCCTGCCTGTGCCATTAAACCCCTACAACTCATCCAGAACGCCGCAGCCCGTCTGGTGTTCAACCTTCCCAAGTTCTCTCACGTCACCCCGCTCCTCCGTTCTCTCCACTGGCTTCCAGTTGAAGCTCGCATCCGCTACAAGACCATGGTGCTTGCCTACGGAGCTGTGAGGGGAACGGCACCGCAGTACCTCCAGGCTCTGATCAGGCCCTACACCCAAACAAGGGCACTGCGTTCATCCACCTCTGGCCTGCTCGCCTCCCTACCACTGAGGAAGTACAGTTCCCGCTCAGCCCAGTCAAAACTGTTCGCTGCTCTGGCCCCCCAATGGTGGAACAAACTCCCTCACGACGCCAGGACAGCAGAGTCAATCACCACCTTCCGGAGACACCTGAAACCCCACCTCTTCAAGGAATACCTAGGATAGGATAAGTAATCCTTCTCACCCCCCCTTAAATGATTTAGATGCACTATTGTAAAGTGGCTGTTCCACTGGATGTCAGAAGGTGAATTCACCAATTTGTAAGTCGCTCTGGATAAGAGCGTCTGCTAAATGACTTAAATGTAATGTAATGTTAAAGTGGCTGGAGTTGAGTGAGTGTGTTGGCAGCAGCCACTCAATGTTAGTGATGGCTGTTTAACAGTCTGATGGCCTTGAGATAGAAGCTGTTTTTCAGTCTCTCGGTCCCAGCTTTGATGCACCTGTACTGACCTCGCCTTCTGGATGATAGCGGGGTGAACAGGCAGTGGCTCGGGTGGTAGATGTCCTTGATGATCTTTATGGCCTTCCTGTAACATCGGGTGGTGTAGGTGTCCTGGAGGGAAGGTAGTTTGCCCCCGGTGATGCGTTGTGCAGACCTCACTACCCTCTGGAGAGCCTTACGGTTGTGGGCGGAGCAGTTGCCGTTACCAGGCGGTGATACAGCCCGCCAGGATGCTCTCGATTGTGCATCTGTAGAAGTTTGTGAGTGCTTTTGGTGACAAGCCGAATTTCTTCAGCCTCCTGAGGTTGAAGAGGCGCTGCTGCGCCTTCTTCACAATGCTGTCTGTGTGGGTGGACCAATTCAGTTTGTCTGTGATGTGTATGCCGAGGAACTTAAAACTTACTACCTTCTCCACTACTGTTCCATCGATGTGGATAGGGGGGTGTTCCCTCTGCTGTTTCCTGAAGTCCACAATCATCTCCTTAGTTTTGTTGACGTTGAGTGTGAGGTTATTTTCCTGACACCACACTCCGAGGGCCCTTAATGCATGTGTGTGTGTGTGTGTGTGTGTGTGTGTGTGTGTGTGTGTGTGCACAGATAGACACATATAGACAAAGTGTTACCCTGCTCTGCCTCAGTCGTCTCTTATTTACATGAGAGACAGAGGGGTCACAGACTTCGTCCCTATGTGTCTATCTGTGAAGGTCATGACAGACAAACAGCTCTTTTACATGCTTCTCTCACAAAGCACAAAGGCCCAACTGACCCCACTCAACAAAGCTTCTGTTATAAGATTCTGAGGATTAAAATACCACTACTCTCTCTGACACAGCTAGGCACACACACACACACATACACACAAACACGAACACGCACACACACAGGCACACACACACTGAAAGAAATCTTTATCCAGAGGGCGCTTGTCTCTTGTTAGAATTTCTCCAGCTTATATTGATTTCTCTGACCTGAAAAGAAAAACACAAACCGTTGATTTGAATATTAAACAGATCCCCTGAGTTTGGCAGTGCCTATATCTGTGTGTAACCTTCAAGAGGATACACACAATACCCCATAATGACAAAGCAAAATGTTATTTTGCAAATGTATTACAAATAAAAAACTTAAATACCTTATTTACATAAGTATTCAGACACTTTGCTATGAGATTAGAAATTGAGCTCAGGTGCGTCCTGTTTCCATTGATCATCTTTGATATGTTTCTACAACTTGATAGGAGTCCACTTTTGGTAAATTCAAATGATTGGACATGATTTGGAAAGGCACACACCGGTCTATATAAGGTCTCACAGTTGACAAGTCAGAGCAAAAATCCAGCCATGGGGTTGAAGGAATTGTCCATAGCGCTCCGAGACAGGATTGGGATGAGGCACAGCTCTAGGGAAGGGTACCAAAAAATGTCTGCAGAATTGAAGGTCCCCAAGAACACAGTGGCCTCCATCATTCTTAAATGGAAGAAGTTTGGAACCACAAAGACTCTATCTAGAGCTGGCCTCCCAGCCAAACTGAGCAGTCGGGGAGAAGGACCTTGGTCAGGCAGGTGATCAAGAACCCGATGGTCACTCTGACAGAGCTCCAGAGTTCCTCTGTGGAGATAGGAGAAACTTCCAGAAGGACAACCATCTCCACAGCACCCCACCAATCATGCCTTTATGGTAGAGTGGCCAGACGGAAGGCACTCCTCAGTAAAAGGCACATGACAGCCCGCTTGGAGTTTCCACAAGTCTAAAAGGCACTTAAAGACTCTCAGACCATAAGAAACAAGATTCTCTGATCTGATGAAAACAAGATTGAACTAGATGAAACTAGGGACTGGGAGACTAGTCAGGATTGAGGGAAAGATGTGGAGCAAAGTATAGAGAGATCCTTAATGAAAATAGGCACCAGAGCACTCAGGACCTCAGACTGGGGTGAAGGTTCACCTTCCAACAGGACAACGACCCTAAGCATACAGCCAAGACAACGCAGGAGTGGCTTCAGGTCTCTGAATGTCCTTGAGGGGCCCAGCCAGAGTCCAGACTTGAACCCAATCAAATATCTCTGGAAAGATCTGAAAATAGCTGTGCAGCGACACTCCCCATCCAACCTGACAGAGCTTGAGTGAATCTGCAGAGAAGAATGGGAGAAATTCCACAAATACAGGTGTGCCAAGCTTGTAGTGTCATACCCAAAAAGACTTGAGTCTGTAATTGCTGCCAAATGTGTTTCAACAAAGTACTGAGTAAAGGGTCTGAATACTTACAGTGGGGCAAAAAAGTATTTAGTCAGCCACCAATTGTGCAAGTTCTCCCACTTAAAAAGATGAGAGAGGCCTATAAATTCATTAAAAATCCTACAATGTGATTTTCTGGATGTTTTTTCTTCTCATTTTGTCTGTCATAGTTGAAGTGTACCTATGATGAAAATTACAGGCTTCTCTCATCTTTTTAACCTCTTGAAACTCTGGGGGCGCAATTTCATTTTTGGATGAAAAACGTTCCCGTTTTAAACAGGATATTTTGTCACAAAAAGATGCTCGACTATGCATATAATTGATAGCTTTGGAAAGAAAACACTCTGAATTTTCCAGAACTGCAAAGATATTGTCTGTGGGAGCCCTAGAACAGGAGCTACAGGAAAAACCAAGATGAAACGGCAACCAGGAAATGAGCAGGATTTTTGAGGCTCTGTTTTCCATTATCTACTTATATGGCTGTGAATGCGAGAGGAATGAGCCTGCCCTATCTATCGTTTCCCCAAGGTGTCTGCAGCATTGTGACGTATTTGTAGGCATATCATTGGAAGATTGACCATAAGAGACTACATTTTCCAGGTGTCCGCCCGGTGTCCTCCGTTGAAATTAGTGCGTCATTTTCAGCTGCTGGTATTTTTCCATGGGATTCTGAGGGGAAAGCAGGCTTCCACGAACGGCATATCAATGAAGAGATATGTGAAAAAACACCTTGAGGATTGATTCTAAACAACGTTTGCCATGTTTCGGTCGATATTATGGAGTTAATTCGGAAAAAGTTTGACGTTTTGGTGACTGAATTTTCGGTTCGTTTCGGTAGCCAAATGTGATGTACAAAACGGAGCGATTTCTCCTACACAAAGATTCTTTCAGGAAAAACTGAACATTTGCTATGTAACTGAGAGTCTCCTCATTGAACACATCCGAAGCTCTTCAAAGGTAAATTATTTTATTTATTTGGTTATCTGGTTTTTGTGAAAATGTTGCGTGCTAAATGCTACGTAAAATGCTAAGCTAGCTTGCAATACTCTTACACAAATGCTTGATTTGCTATGGTTCAAAAGCATATTTTGAAAATCTGAGATGACAGTGTTGTTAAGAAAAGGCTAAGCTTGAGAGCAGGCATATTATTTTCATTTCATTTGCAATTTTCAGAAATCGTTATGCTAATGAGCCTGAGGCTGTATTCACGATCCCGGATCCGGGATGGGTAGTATCAAGAGTTAAGTGGGAGAACTTGCACAATTGGTGGCTGACTAAATACTTTTTTGCCCCACTGTATGTAAATGTGATATTTCATTTTTTTTGCATTTTCTTTTTGCTAACATTTCTAAAAACCTGTTTTTGATTCGTCATTATGGGGTATTGTGTCCATTTTAGAATAAGGCTGTAACGTAACAAAATGTGGAAAAAGTCAAGGGGTCTGAATAACTTCTTATTGTGCTGTATATCTTTCATTCTTTATAGGTGTGCAAAAGCGTCTTTCTTCAGCTGCTGCCCTCAATACTGCAGAGGTGGTGCAGAGAGGTACAGGGTTATGCTGAGTTCCGATGATGCGAGGAACAAGGCAAACCGGATGTCGTTGTTTTCAATGAGAGAATGACGATAAATGCTGTTGAGGCTGGCGGTGAATGTGGCCTCGGTAGATGGGACTCGCCGCCACAGTCCTTGCCGTCTGCCGTAGAATTGCTTTCTACTGGATGTTGATTTGCACTGTTTGTTTACTGAAATCACCATAGCAATGCATATCACCGTGCTTGCTTGCTTTTGCCATCACCCTCTTCATTGTCCCACTATACCAAATGGTATAACAATTTTTGCATCCCTGGTCTAAACGCATAATTACTGTAACACAGACACGCTGCAACTACAGGCTCCACAGGTCATCTGATGTTATTCAACAAACAACAACATTGTGATAATCTAACACTACAAAGACACTAAACTCATTTACTACCCAAACACTATTCAGATGGCCCTGATTAGGTCTGTATAGAGAAAGAGAACATGGAGAGGAAAGAGAGAGAAAACAGGAAGAGAGAGAGAGAGAGAGAACAAGGAGGGGAGAGAGAGAACTGGGATGGGAGAGAGAGAGTGAGAACAAGGAGGGGAGAGGGTCATGGCTAAAAGGAATTCAGCTTTTCATTTTATCTAACCCTTACCCTTTTCCTAACCTTCACCTAGTTATGCTAACCTGCAACATTAATTATCCTAACCTGCTGTGTTAATTATTGCTACAAATTAAAATCTGAAGTTAATTTGACAAAACCTGAAGAGAGAGAGAGAGAGAGAGAGAGAGAGAGAGAGAGAGAGAGAGAGAGAGAGAGAGAGAGAGAGAGAGAGAGAGATGGGAGGGGGTGGAGAGAGAACAGGAAGAGGAGAGAGAGAGAGCGAGAGAGAAAGAGAGAGGGAGGGGAGAGAGAAAAAGAAAGAGAGCACAAGAGAGAGAACAGGAAGAAGGGAGAGAGAGAGAGAGAACAGAGAGGGGAGAGGGGAGAGAGAGAACAGGAAGGGAAGAGGTGAGCGAGAGAGAGCAGGAAGAGGAAAGAGAGAGAGAACAGGGACGGAAATATGATTTTAGAGTACTAGGTAATTGCATTCCAGCCATGCCATTGAAACATTTTCTACTGCGTCACTGTATAGTCTTGCATTCCAAACGGCACCCTATTCACTATGAAGTGCACTGCTATTGACTAGTGCCCATAGTGGTACTATGTAGGGTATAGGGTGCCATTGGGGACAGGTAAACAATGTAGCCAATGTCTGAGGTTTAGGGAAATACAGAGTGTGTGGGTGGGCACGGAGGGGAGATGGAGGAAATGAAATGGGCTGAATATTGCAGAGCAGCTTATCCAAAGGGTTCGGGCTCAATCAGTCACACATCAGGCAACTGGAGCACAGAGCTGAGCCAGAATGGAACCCCTGGTCAATTGCACTGGATTGATTCTCCACACTACTCCGTCATATATAACAAGCTAGCTTGAGCAGCAGACAGACACTTATTTCCCCAGGATAGGGAAGGGTCCACTTTAGACCAGAGCCCTATTCCCTATATAGTGCACTACTTTAGACCAGTGCCCTATTCCCTATATAGTGCTCTACTTTAGACCATACTCCTATTCCCTATATAGTGCACTAATTTAGACCATATTCCTATTCCCTATATAGTGCACTACTTTAGACCATATTCGTATTCCCTATATAGGGCACTACTTTAGACCAGAGCCCTATTCCCTATATATTGCACTACTTCTGACCTGGGCCCTCATAGACACAGGCAGGCAGGAGGCTAAATGCTGCTGTATAACATCTGGGAAAGACTCCTGCAATGTTGGGCACAGCTAGGTCATATTCATTAGTGTACACCATAGCAAAACGTTTTGAAAAGAAAAATGAAAACAAGCCATTATTATTGGACAAATTCAGGTAGGTCCCTCCCCGTTCTGGCTCATTAACTTCCTTTTGGTACCTAATGAATATAAGCGTTCTGAGTCTGGACCAATGTTTATCCCTCCCTAATTATCTCACTCTCATTATCTTAACTAACCTCCAGATGAGCTTCAATGCCATACAACTCTCCTTCCGTGGCCTCAAACTGCTCTTAAACGCAAGTAAAACTAAATGCATGCTATTCAACCGATCACTGCATGCACCTGCTCGCCCGTCCAGCATCACTACTCTGGACGGCTCTGACTTAGAATACGTGGACAACTACAAATACCTAGGTGTCTGGTTAGATGGTAAACTCTCCTTCCAGACTGACATTAAGCATCTCCAATCCAAAATTAAATCTAGAATTGGCTTCCTATATCGCAACAAAGCATCCTTCACTCATACTGCCAAACATACCCTTGTAAAACTGACCATCCTACCGAGCCTCGACTTCGGTGATCAACATCTATAAAATAGCCTCCAACACTCTACTCAACAAACTGGTTGCAGTCTATCACAGTGCCATCCGTTTTGTCACCAAAGCCCCATAAACTACCCACCATTGTGACCTGTAGGCTCTTGTTGGTTGGCCCTCGCTTCATACTCGTCGCCAAACCCACAGGCTACAGGTTATCTACAAGTCTCTGCTAGGTAAATCCCCACCTTATCTCTGCTCACTGGTCACCATGGCAGCACCCACTCGTAGCACACATTCCAGCAGGTATATTTCACTGGTCATCCCCAAAGCCAACACTTACTTCCAGTTCTCTACTGCCAATGACTGGAACAAACTGCAAAAATCTCTGAAGCTGGAGACTCATATCTCCCTCACTAGTTTTAAGCACCAGCTGTCAGAGCAGCTCACAGATCACTGCACCTGTACATAGCCCATCTGTAAACAGCCCATCTATCTATCTACCTCATCCCCATACTGTATTTATTTATTTATCTTGCTCCTTTCCACCCCAGTATCTCTACTTGCACATTCATCTTCTGCACAGCTACCATTCCAGTGTTTAATTGCTATTGTAATTACTTCGCCACCATGGCCTATTTATTGCCTTAACTCTCTTATCTTACCTCATTTGCACTCACTGTATATAGACTTTTTGTTTTCTTTTGTTCTACTGTATTATTGGCTATGTTTTGTTTATCTTATGTGTAAACTCTGTGTTGTGGTATGTGTCGAATTGCTATGCTTTATCTTGGCCAGGTCGCAGTTACACATAAGAACTTGTTCTCAACTAGCCTACCTGGTTAAATAAAGGTGAAATAAATCAAAAATAGTGGAGACTCTACCTCTGGGACCATTTGTTGCTTTACCCTGTAACTAAGAACAACTGAACCCACTGTTTCCCTCTCTCACCTACTGGCTGCAGTCTACTCTCTCTCTCTGTCTCTCTGTTTCGCTTCTCTATTTTTTCTCCCAATCTCTCTCTTTCTTTCTCTCACTCCTTTTCTTTCTTTCTTTCTTTCTTTCTTTCTTTCTTTCTTTCTTTCTTTCTTTCTTTCTTTCTTTCTTTCTTTCTTTCTTTCTCTCTCTTTTCAGCAGCCTAGTTAGTTCCTTGTGAACAGTGACTCGTAAAGCAGCATTGGTCTTCCGGTTACAAGACCAATGCTCTAACCACACGGCTACCCTGCGGGCCCCTATAGAGGGGAGGTCAGAGACCTGACAGTTTGGTGCCAGGATAACAACCTCTCCCTCAATGTGATCAAGACAAAAAAGCTGATTGTGGACTACAGGGAAAGGAGGGTCAAACATGCCCGCATTTACATTGACAGGGCTGTAGTGGAGCGGGTCGAGAGCTTCAAGTATCTTGGTGTCCTCATCACCAACAAACTATCAGGGTCCAAACACACCAAGATATTTGAGAAGAGGACACAACAACGCCTATTCCCCCTGAGGAGACTGAAAATATTTGGCATGGGTCCCCAGATCCTCAATAAGATCTAGAGCTGCAGATCTTCTGGATGTTTTTTTCTCATTTTTGTCTGTCATAGTTGAAGTGTACCTATGATGAAAATTACAGGCCTGTCTCATCTTTTTAAGTGGGAGAACTTGCACAATTAGTGGCTGACTAAATACTTTTTGCCCCACTGTAATTGACAGATTAGGATAGAAAATACTAAAGTTTCCAAAACTGTCAAAATATTGTCTGTGAGTATAACAGAACTGATATTGCAGGCGAAACCCTAAGAAAAATCAAACCAGGAAGTGGCTTCTATTTTGAAAACTCCATGTTCCATAGCCTCCCATTGCTCCATTTAACGGGATATGAACCAGATTCCTTTTCCTATTCGCTTCCTCAAAATGTCAACTTCAGACATAGTTTCTGGCTTTTATTTTGAAAAATGAGCCAGAAAGATAACATCGCGTTAGGTGGTCACATGAGTGTTGCTCGCGCAACAGAATTTTGACAACTATTGTTTTTCATTTGCGGTTGATATATTATCGATTATATATTTTAAAAACAACCTGAGGATTGATTATAAAAAAACGTTTGACATGTTTCTGTGGACATTATGGATATTATTTGGAATTTGTCTGTGTTGTCGTGACCGCTCTTTCCTGTGGATTTCTGAACATAATGCGCCAAACAAATGGAGATATTTTGGATATAAAAATAATCTTTACGGAACAAAAGGAACATTTGTTGTGTAACTGGGAGTCTCGTGAGTGTAAACATCCGAAGATCATCAAAGGTAAATGATTAATTTGATTGCTTTTCTGATTTTCGTGACCAAGCTCCCTGATGCTAAGTGTACATAATGTTTTGTCATGCGATCGATAAACTTACACAAACGCTTGGATTGCTTTCGCTGTAAAGTATAATTTCAAAATCTGAGACGACAGGTGGATTAACAAAAGGCTAAGCTGTGTTTTGCAATATTGCTGTACCCCAGCACATTGACTCAGTACCAGTACCCCCTGTATATAGCCTCGTTATTGTTATTTTATTGTATTACTTTTTTACAACTTTATTTCATAAATACTTTCTGAACTCTTATTTTCTTAAAACTGCATTGTTGGTTAAGGGCCTGGAAGTAAGCATTTCGGGGTAAGGTCTACACCTGTTGTATTCGACACATGACAAATAACATTTGATGGGATTTGATATAACAGTGCAGAGAGAGAAGCAGTTACAAAGGTCCAGATACAACCATTATGAACAGAACTACAGGTACATGGTCAGGTACTTGGCCCCCAGTCTTCCACAGATTCTACTCAATAGAAGACAAGACAGAGAGATTCTACTCAACAGAAGACAAGACAGAGATTCCACTCAATAGAAGACAAGACAGAGAGATTCTGCTCAATAGAAGACAAGACAGAGAGATTCTACTCAATAGAAGACAAGACAGAGATTCTACTCAATAGAAGACAAGACAAAAAGATTATGCTCAATAGAAGAGAAGACAGAGATATTCTACTTAATAGAAGACAATACAGAGAGATTCTACTCAATAGAAGACAAAACAGAGAGATTATACTCAATAGAAGACAAGACAGAGCGATTTGACTCAATAGAACCACCTGGTCCCACGACAACCCCCCATTTCATCAGATTTGACACCTTTTACATTATGCATTTCTGTCCTCTTTAGCTGGTATCTTTCCTAGTAGCCTATCTCTCCTCTGCTCTGGTCTATCTTCTGTTCTCTCCTCTGTCCTCTTCTCTGTCCTCTCATCTATTATCTTCTGTGTCCTCTCCTCTGTTCTCTCCTCTGTTCTCTCTTCTCCTCTGTCCTCTCTTCTGTCCTCTCCTCTGTTCTCTCATTTGTTCTCTCCTCTGTCCTCTCCTCTGTCCTCTGTTCTCTCCTCTGGTCTCTCATCTGTCCTCTTTTCTCCTCTGTTCTCTCATCCGTTCTCTCCTCTGTCCTCTCCTCTGTTCTCTAACACAAAGGAAGGAGCTCTATGCTGCTGCTCTAACTGTAGTTTAATACAATGCAGCTCATAAATTATTGACGAGTAGCTCGGCACTCATTTGCAGTTCAATTATTAAGAGGGCTGATCATTAGAATGGCATGGTGATGAATTCACTGTGGAGAGCTCTATAGGACAGTAATGTGTGAGATAAATGCCAGGCGTGTGTGTGTGTGTGTGTGTGTGTGTGTGTGTGTGTGTGTGTGTGTGTGTGTGTGTGTGTGTGTGTGTGTGTGTGTGTGTGTGTGTGTGTGTGTGTGTGTGTGTTCACATCAGTCAAGACAATACTGCTGTATTATCTGAAAGCACATATCACTTGGACTGCTTTCTGCCTGTCACTGTAATTCTCGGTCTGGGTTTGAGAGAGTTTGACTGTGTTTCATAGCCGGTCCTGAGTGGGGGTGATTTGTGACTGCACACACAGTTCAGTCCATCAGGCAGCAGGCAGGCAGCAGCGTTGTCACAGCGGTGTAACACACAGGGCCCTCTCACAGTGTCTCTATCACAATACCATGACAGCACAACTAGGAGAAATATCTCCTCACAATACCATGACAGTACCATGAGGAGATACCAGCTAGGAGAAATATCTCCTCACAATACCATGACAATACCATGAGGAGATACCAGCTAGCATAAATATCTCCTCACAATACCATGACAATACCATGAGGAGATACCAGCTAGGATAAATATCTCCTCACAATACCATGACAGTACCATGAGGAGATACCAGCTAGGATAAATATCTCCTCACAATACCATGACAGTACCATGAGGAGATACCAGCTAGGATAAATATCTCCTCACAATACCATGCCAATACCATGAGGAGATACCAGCTAGGATAAATATCTCCTCACAATACCATGACAGTACCATGAGGACATACCAGCTAGGATAAATATCTCCTCACAATACCATGCCAATACCATGAGGAGATACCAGCTAGGATAAATATCTCCTCACAATACCATGACAATACCATGAGGAGATACCAGCTAGGATAAATATCTCCTCATAATACCATGACAATACCATGAGGAGATACCAGCTAGGATAAATATCTCCTCACAATACCATGCCAATACCATGAGGAGATACCAGCTAGGATAAATATCTCCTCACAATACCATGACAATACCATGAGGAGATACCAGCTAGGATAAATATCTCCTCATAATACCATGACAATACCATGAGGAGATACCAGCTAGGATAAATATCTCCTCACAATACCATGACAATACCATGAGGAGATACCAGCTAGGATAAATATCTCCTCACAATACCATGACAGTACCATGAGGAGATACCAGCTAGGATAAATATCTCCTCATAATACCATGACAATACCATGAGGAGATACCAGCTAGGATAAATATCTCCTCACAATACCATGACAATACCATGAGGAGATACCAGCTAGGATAAATATCTCCTCACAATACCATGGCAATACCATGAGGAGATACCAGCTAGCATAAATATCTCCTCATAATACCATGACAATACCATGAGGAGATACCAGCTAGGATAAATATCTCCTCAGCTCTCTAGCTCCATACAGTGCTCAAGCCTCCAACAAGTATTATGTCTCTACGCACACACTCACACATACTACAATGACAATCCAACACACACACACACACACACACACACACACACACACACACACTACACTGACAATCCAACACACACACACACACAATATATACTAACAGACACACAAAACGCACACACACACACACACACACACATATTGACA